>NC_055992.1:62204104-62507134 GCF_018446385.1 Zingiber officinale
GGGTAGATCAAGATCTAAATAAAGCATGTTCATTATGTTCTTATGATAAATACCCTAGTATAAGAAGCTAGTTAATGTTCTCATGTTGTATGTTGACTTAAAACCTAGATTTTTAAACATGAACTTTCGGCCAAGTATAGATAAAGGACCTAGGAAAGCTTAAGACCTAAACTAACCATGTTTACTACATCCTTATGATATGTATGCTATGTTAAAGGATTGGGTTGGTTTTTCTTATGCTTGAATGTTGCTTAAAGTTAGCTTTCCCTTCATGTATGTTTCGGCCAAGAACAAAACTAGGGCTTAGAGAAGCTAAAAAGTTAACCTAACATGCTCATGTATCTCTTAATAATATGATATGAAATAAGCTAAGTGATTATGCTTATATGTTGATTTAAAACCTAGTTTTCCCTTCATGTGTGTTTCGACCAAGAACAAAACTAAGGCTTAGAGAAGCTAAAAAGTTAACCTAGCATGCTCATGTATCTCTTGATAATGTGATATGAATGTAGTTAGGTGTTCATGCTTATATGTTGTTTTGAAGTTAGCTTTTCCCTTCATGTGTGTTTCGGCCAAGAACAAAACTAAGGCTTAGAGAAGCTAAAAAGTTAACCTATCATGCTCATGTATCTCTTGATAATGTGATATGAATGTAGTTAGGTGTTCATGCTTATATGTTGTTTTAAAGTTAGCTTTCCCTTCATGTATGTTTCGTCCAAGAACAAAACTAAGGCTTAGAGAAGCTAAAAAGTTAACCTAGCATGCTCATGTTGTAACGCCCCGCCCCTTCCTGCTTAAGCTGACGGGGGTTACTTATCTTTTCTTCTTTAAAACAGCGGAAGTCTTATCTATAGTATATATATATATTTTTTTTTATTTCCTTTAAACTTTTACTTTACTTTTCAAAACATTATCACTAACTACCTATCATATGGGTCACATAACATGCTTAGCATAAATTTAAACCATAATACTAAAGAGCATGATGAAGTGTCATAGAGTCATAAAAGAACCACATGAACATAATTCTTATTAACTAGAAGCAGGTCTTTCTCTTTAGCCGAGTCACTACTACACACGTCCTCCTTGCCCCCTCCTGCTGCTCCCTTTGTACATCCATTCTTTGCCCTTATCTGTGGTACAAGGAAAGTAAACTGTGAGCACTCAAGGCTCAGTAAGATCCTTTCTTACTCACAAAAACCGTATAGCATAAATAAAGCTTCAAGGCATAAAGCATAAAGACAACTCATCATATCATGTATAGAAGCATCATATCATAACATAATCATGTGGTATCATGGCATATCCTAATAAAGTCATAATGTGCATCCTAACATAACATAATCATGATCATAACATATCCTAACATAATCATAAGGTTCATCCTAACATAACATAACATAATCATAGGCATCATGGTGTATCGTAACATAATCATAATGTGTTATGCAAGATGACTTTCAAAAAACATGATTCATGCAATAACATATGCAACATGTCCTTTGAAAACTTATTACTTGTATACTTAAACATATTCAAAACATGATTAGGGCCCCGGCTTGTACCACATACATAAATGCGCGCGCCCCATGTAGGTCCAAGGTAGCAAGTCTTGAACCCTACAAGGCATACATAACTAGGCCCGTTTCTTAGTCCATCAACCTAGGGGCACTTAGGAGCCCATCCCTAACGAGGCCCGTTTCTTAGTCCATCGACCCCGGGGCGCTTATGGAGTCCACCCTTGGTACAAGCCATATAAAGTAAAGTAGCATGTCATACATATCATGGTTCTTATCATTTCTTGCACATCGTATTTCCTATCATATCATACCATATAGAATTTTGGGCACACAGCTCATCATAATGGTATGTAAAATTTGGGCACACAGCACATCATAAATACATGCATAGTTTGGGCACACAGCTCATCATAAATAGCATGCAAACTTGGGCACACAGCTCATCATATATATCATGCATAAATTGGGCACACAGCTCATCATAAATAACACACAGCATAACATATGGGTTTCCATCATGTATAGATCATAAGTGTGCATAATTAAACATAGAAGCATAGCAATCTCATAAACATGGCATATAAGATACATGGGAAACATAATTAGATTTCTAACCCTAATGTCTTATAATGGCCGAAACATATAGATTGGGTTTTAGGTAAAAACTCCATACCAACATGTGAACCCTAAATAAGTATCATTTCTTATACCATGAGAAAACACCATGAGCAAGTTTAGGTAGAGTTCTAGGTTTCTTAAACTTACAACTTATCATGGCCGAAACTTATCAAGCATACATTGGGTTAAAAATTATCATTCAAGCTTGTGAACCCTAAACAACTTTCATAGCAATTATTTCAAGGAACGACATGAGCATAGTTGAGTTAGGTTCTAAGTTTCCTAGGCCCTTAAACATGATATGGCCGAAACTTGTAGGGCTTAAAGCTAGGGTTCAAGTATCATAAAAAAACATAAGAACCTTAAACAACTTTCATAGCAAATATTTCAAGGAACAACATGAGCATAGTTGAGTTAGGTTCTAAGTTTCCTAGGCCCTTAAACATGATATGGCCGAACCTTGTAGGACTTAAAGCTAGGGTTCAAGTGTCCTAAAAGCATGAGAACCTTAAACAACTTTCATAGCAAATATTTCAAGGAACAACATGAGCATAGTTGAGTTAGGTTCTAAGTTTCCTAGGCCCTTAAACATGACATGGCCAAAACTTGTAGGACTTAAAGCTAGGGTTCAAGTGTCCTAAAAGCATGAGAACCTTAAACAACTTTCATAGCAAATATTTCAAGGAACAACATGAGCATAGTTGAGTTAGGTTCTAAGTTTCCTAGGCCCTTAAACATGGCATGGCCGAAACTTGTAGGACTTAAAGCTAGGGTTCAAGTGTCTTAAAAGCATGAGAACCTTAAACCACTTTCATAGCAAATATTTCAAGGAACAACATGAGCATAGTTGAGTTAGGTTTTAAGTTTCCTAGGCCCTTAAACATGACATGGCCGAAACTTGTAGGACTTAAAGCTAGGGTTCAAGTGTCCTAAAAGCATGAGAACCTTAAACAACTTTCATAGCAAATATTTCAAGGAACAACATGAGCATAGTTGAGTTAGGTTCTAAGTTTCCTAGGTCTTAAAACCTTGTGTGGCCGAAAGTTATAGAGCATGTAACCAAATTTCCATGCAACAAACAAGCCTAAGAACATTAAGTTAGTTTCATATCATTTCATCAAGAAGGTCATGAGCATCTTAGACTTGTTTTAAACTCCCCTAGGCCACAAATCTAAACATGGCCGAACCTTCATAGACATGAAATATAGTTCAAATCAACATACAATCATGGGCATATCATAATAGCTTCATATCTTATCTTAGGGAGATCATGGCATGCTTAGTTTTAAGTTAAAGCTTCTCCTAGGCCCTTAGTTCTACCATGGCCGAATATTCATGAGCATGAAAATGAAGTTCTAATCAACATACAAGTAGGAGAAAATGTTAACAATACCATTATCATAGGGCACCTATCATAAGAACAAAGGAGCATGATTTAGTTTAAGGCTTAAGCTTACCTAATTCTTTTGTTCATGCTTGGCCGAAAGTCTAGGATCCTGAATCTAAGTTCTAACTAAATATTCTAGCATAGAAACATAAAATAAATCCCTACCATAAAATACATGTCACAAGAAACATATCAAGCATGTCGAAATTTAGATCTTTACATTCCCTAGGTCCTTCCTTTGGTCTTATCTTGGCCGAAATTCTTCATGAGGTTTGCTTAGATTTTTATATAACCGAATCTTCATAGAACACACAAAAGCTATTGTACCACAGGTGAGGGAAACTTACATCCTTTCGCTTGTGGTTTTCTTTAGAGAGAAAAGTATTCTAGGTGCCAAGGAAGGAGAAAGCTTCTTCTTCTTGTACCTCCTTTTGTTTCTTTTGCTTGGAAGGGCTAGGACTTGAAGGCTTCTTCACGGAAATTAGTTTTCTTGGAGAAGAACTTAACTTAGCTATTGGGATGAGGAGAGGAAAAAGTTCTTTGTTCGGTGAGGAATGAAGAAGGAAGAAGGAGGAAGAAAGAAAAAGGACTTACTCTCTTGTTTTTTCTTCTCCCAAATCTATTTATTCCTTTGTTAAATGAAACATGTCTTCATTCATTCCCTCAACTCTTCTTCTCCATCATTCCTTTAATTCCCACGAAAATTGAGAGAGGGAGGGAAGTAAGCAATTCCTCTTTTGCTTGCTCCTTTTCTTAACCAAGAGGAAAAGAAGGTAAGCCACTTGGTTTTCTCTTGCTCTTTTGTTTAGTTTTCTTTTATTTCCTTCTCACCTTTAATTAAATTTTTCATTCCTTTCCATCCAACTATTACTCCTTATCCTAGTGGTTATCATGCATCAATTTATCTCCATCATTTGTGGGATGTTCAAGGTTCAATCCTTGACCTCACCTCTTCTTATTCTATATTTTTGTTTTTATTTTCCCTTTTCTCTTATTCTTTTCATTTCTATGCTCTAAGGAAAAATAATACTCATATACCTATCTTATAATGTCGTGGGTGTTACAGTACCCCATACCTCATAAAAAGTTCATCCCCGAACTTAGAATAGTGATGGATACTTCTGTCTCATATCATCTTCTCGTTCCCACGTGGCTTCTTCGTATCGTTGATTTTGCCACAGAACCTTTACTAAGGGTACTTCTTTGTTCCTTAGTCTTTTGACGTCTCGATCCAATATCTGAATTGGTCGGCTCTCGTAAGTTAGGTCCTCTTGCACTTGTACTGCCCGTGGTTCGATCACTTGATCCGTGCTCGGAATGCATTTCTTTAGCATCGAAACGTGGAACACGTTGTGTATGGCTGACATCTCTTGAGGCAGCTCTATTTCAAAAGCTACTTTGCCGATTCTTTTCAGAACTCGGTATGGTCCCACATAACGTGGACTTAGCTTTCCTTTCTTACCAAACCTCATTACCCCTTTCATAGGAGCTACTTTGAGAAATACTGAGTCTCCGACACTGAATTCCATTGGCCTTCGTCGCTTATCCGCATAATTCTTTTGTCGACTCTGAGCAGTTTCTATTCGTTGGTGGATGTTCTGTATAGCCTGGGTGGTGTTATCGATGAACTCGGTTTGGAATCCCATCTCCTTGTTTTCACCGCCTTCGTACCAACATATAGGGGATCTGCATTTCCTCCCGTATAGAGCCTCGTGTTAGTTAGAGCCCTAGAGCCAATCATTTGATGATTGTATGGACTCATGTATATCATATTCTTGTATATTAATAAAGGTATTTGTTTGGTTATTATACTTATTTGTATTAGTGCCAAATAGACTAAGTATAATAGCGTCCTTGAGTAGAAGGTTCATACCTATATCAATCGATTAGTTGAATCGATAGTGAGATGATATATGGAACACTACTCTAAATCATTCCTAGTCGAGTATTAACATTCAGGGACAATGTTAATGCAATAAGACTAGCATGTAGGTCAGTTCGATGACTTGATCTCACAAGTCATGGATATAGAGATATCAAGCTGACACATGGGTATACAGTGGAGAATGTATACTGAATGACCCGCCATGAGAAAGTATCATGGATCGTTATATGAGTGTCATATACTTTCTCATGTGGCTATTAGTATGACTATTAGTCCTTAGACCTGAAGTCACCATGGATCCCTACATAAGGAGTTATGTACTTTGGTTTCGTCAAACATCACCCGTAACTGGGTGGACTATAAAGGCGATTACTGGGTATATAACGAATTATGCAGAGGGATGTGAGTGATGTAGATGGGATCTATCCCTCCCATATGACGGGAGCGGCATCGGTATTCTTGATAGAGTGAGACCACTAAGTGCATGGCCATGCCCAAATGAGTCAACATTAGATGTTGAGCTCATTTGATCGAGTGAGTCTACTTGGAGTTCAAGATTTAGATTGATTAGAGGATGACACGGTCTATGTCTCATATTGATCAATCTAGATGTCTAGGATAGAAGGACACTTGTCATATATTGTGAGGAGTCACAATTAGTAGTCACAAGGTGATGTTGGATCTCGACATTTCTTGTAACTTGGGTAGCAATGATGTATTGCTAGATGCCGCTCATTGCTTATGTTTCTAAAGGAGTTTAGAAACATTGCCAACGTTACAAGAACCTATTGGGTCACACACAAAGAACAAGTGAATGGAGATTAGGTTCATATGATGAACCAATTGGATTAGGTTCATATGATGCACCAAAGATTGGATTCAAATTAGACTTATTGAGTTAGACTCAATTAGTTTCAATTGTTGAATGAGTCTAATTTAAATTTGATTCATTGAGTCAATTTATATTAATGAATTGAGATTCATTAAATTGAAATTGACTTGAATCAAAGAATGAATGCAACTCAACATGGAAGAGATTTGGTCAATTTTGACTTGACCAAAATGGGAAGTTGAAACATCAAGTTTGACTTGATGAATTGCCACTTCATGGAGGATGACTCATCCTACATGGCAGCCACATCATCTCCTAGTTGTCAAGGAGGTTACAATCCTCCATTTAATGTGGTCGGCCACATTAAATGAGGGGGTTACCCATGTGTGGCCGGCCACATAATGAAAGGAGGTTTCATTGTTTTATGGCTATTGAAGTGGTGTAATTGTTTCTTCTTCCTCCTAGCTCTCTTCCTCTTTTCTCTTGCTGGTGCCGTGCACTTCCATGGATGAGAAGGTGGTTGAGTGAATCCAAGAGCAAAAGAAAGGTGAAGGTTACAAAGGAAGGATACTACTAGTGAGTGTATAAGTTTTCTTTTGTACCTTCTTCTTTTCTTCCTTTCCATTTCCCATCCGAGAGCCCTAGAGAAAGTGCTAGCACACTTGGGGCTCTCTTCTCCATCCTTTGAGTGTGGGAGACACTCCTTGTTCGTGTGGATATCATTAGAGGAGTGTCTACGTTGACACTCTCGAAGATCCGGCGTACCTTGAACGAGCGGGATAAGTGAAGGGCACGCTTCGAAGGTATAAGTTTTTTCCTTTGTAGATCTACTGTAGATCAATGTTTTGAAACTCGTACTCGTAATTTCCGTTCGGTTTTCCTTGCACGGATCTACGGCTTTGGGTGATTCGGGGTTTCCGCGACGCGAAAAGCGGTTTTCGCGGCCCGAAAAACCCAACACCTCGTAGGGGGCCATCCCAATAGTAGCCTGGTAACTATTGTTGTAGGCAAATTCTACTAGGCATAAATATCGGCTCCAGCTTCCCTTGAAGTCTAATGCGCATGCCCGTAACATATCTTCTAGCACTTGATTAACTCTTTCTGTTTGTCCGTCGGTCTGAGGGTGAAAGGCAGTACTAAATAATAGCTTCGTACCAAGAATCTTCTGGATGCATTCCCAGAAATGTGAAACGAAACGACCATCTCTGTCTAAAATGATGGTCTTAGGAATCCCATGTAGCCTAACAATTTCCTTGACATATAATTGAGTCAGTTGCTCAATCGAATAAGTCATTTTGATTGCTAGAAAATGGGCGGATTTGGTTAATCTATCCACAATTACCCATATGGCGTCATAGCCATTTGTTGTCTTGGGTAATCCTGCTATAAAGTCCATAGAGATATCTTCCCATTTCCATTCTGGAATTTGGACAGGCTGCAGTAATCCTCCCGGTCTCTGATGTTCAGCTTTAACCCTCTGACAGGTCAGACAGGTACTGACATACTGATGTTCTGTTTATACATTGATATATGGATTTTGTGAGTAGGAAAGGATCTTACTAAGCCTGTGAGCTTATAGCTTACTTTCCTTGTACCACAGAAAAGGGCAAAGAATGGATGACCTAAGGGAGCTGCAAGAGAGGCAAGGAGATGTGTGTGGTGGTGGCTCGGCTAAGGCAAAAGAAGACCTGCTTAAGTTATTTGGTTATGTTAACATGGACTAGTGTGTTGTGTTATTGTCCGTATGACTTCAAGATATTCTTAAATGTTTTATTTTTGAAAGAAATATTAATATGCATATATGCTTCCGCAAATAGAAATGGTTAAGTACGTAACCCCGCACCCTACTAGCAGGAGGGGCGGGCGTTACATAAACCTCATACCAAAACTGAAACACATATAACAGAACTTAAACTAAATGCTAAAAGAAAATTTGAAACTGTACAGTAAGCTCCAACTCGAGCTAAAACCTGCTGGGATCTTCTCTTCAAACCTATGTAAAGCTTGTTTTGTTCCATGGCATACTAGAACAAGAACTTAATGGATCTACTCAAGTTGATTTGTTTCTAACCGAGCATAGCCTAAGGGAAAATTACTGCTGCTATCAAAGTTTACACATGTTACACTAAAGCATGCTATCAACAGGTCTGCAAATTCTGAATCGTTTCCCAGCATAGCAAGGCATAAGGAGAATAAAATACTATTACTATAAAAGAAATTGATGCATGAAGATGGTGGAAGACCTGTGACCCTAAAAGCATGGCAATTAAATTTATCTGATACTAACTTATAAGCTAGCAAGAGCCTTTCTGCAAATACACACAAAGTATCCAAAGAAGGAAACAACCCTTGTTGTTTGTTTATTATTCTGGTAAGCAATTGACCTTTTGGCTGTTAGAATATATGTGAATTTGGTTTTCATTTCTTGAATCACTCAAATTTTGATGCTCTAGAAAAAGTAATTAAGGTTTCTTGTGTCATTTTACTGTTTGCAGGATTTGGATAAACTTAATTTGAACAATCTGGTCCTTCTGTTTAGTGGCATGGCAGGAGAACCAAAAGAGACCAAACTGCTACATATAGCTATTCATTGTAGTGTCCACAAAGAAACTACATACTAGTCAAGAACATCTTTGTGCTCACTGTCTTCCCACAGAAAACAAATGGACAGCAACCTCCAACGGAAACTAACCTGCCCCTTTCTCTTTACACAAACCGATCTGCCCATTAAAGTAACCACAATTAAAATTCCGAACATGAAACTCAAAATTATAAGGCCTAATTCACATGCATGTAAACTCAACGAAATTGAACCACAAGCACCAAATCTAAACCATTTACTTCCTTCCTTTGTGATTCATGGTGGCAAATTCAAAACAGCACCTTTCAGGCATACTTCGAAAATAAAAAAGAACAAGACTCCGGGAGCTACTCCTACTACAGGTGAGAAGCAACTTAACTCGGTTTCTTGGACTCACAGCCGAGAAGAAAGACTCTAGGGTTCGGAGAAAACTCGAGTTTCCGGCTCCTCTTTGTGCCCACGGCCTCCCTTCGATGAGAGGACTTTGTATTGGTGAAGAGCTCTCGAAGTTAGCCCCTCGCGGCCGCCGGAGGTGAAACCCTAGGTTTCCTTCGTTTCCGCCCGAGAGCCGTTGGATGCCGTTCGCGAGCGAGAGAGGAGAGGTTTCGGGAGAAAATATTAGGTTTCGGGAAAAATTAAGCCCTCTTTTGTAACTATGGTTTTTTTATTAAATATATACCTTAAATATTTGTCGCTCTTTCCTTATTCAACAACGGCTGCATGAACACTTGCTCAGCCGTGTTTTCACCGAGTCAAAGGTCACAGGTTCGATTCCTCAGCCGAACCCTTTTTCCCAATTATTTCCTATTTCCTTAACTACTGCTTAAATATTATTCATCCTTTATCTGTTCAGTAATGACCGCTGGCACACTTGGTCAACCGGATTCGCTTAAAGCTTGGTTCGGCCGGAGGTTTCGGGTTCGAATCTCGGCTTGGACATTTTTTTGTCGAAATTTCTTTCGTTTAGTAAAAATACCAAACGACTTACAAAAATTACATAAAAATACACTAAAAATTTCTAAAAATCTCTAGAATATTTCTATAGCATTTTAAATATTGTTAAATTACTTTTGGGACTCGAAATGAGGAAATTTGGGTTGTTACCAACTGTAACAACCACCCTTCTTACTATATTATACTATACTACTCTCTAAGGATGACCGTTACTTAACTACTGACTCTACTTAACCGGTATGATCGAAACCACGAGGAGTCCTTACCGAAAAATTTCGGCAGAGTCTCCCCTGTACTGGTGACCATAATCATCAATACATGCAAAATAAACCATCAGCCACATGCGGCTGGTATATATACTTCACAACCACGCAGTAATAAGACACAACTTAAAAAAAACTATTCTAGCAATAGCAAATGAATAAATCTCCAACTGTGGGAAATAACCAAACTAACAATGCGGAATAGACTCAATTAGCAACATAAGAAAAGGAAACAACTCTTTAACAATCTCAACTTCTCTAATAACATTAAAGAAGGATTCTAAACAACTTCTTAGCCAAGTCCCCAGGCTTCCATAGTTCAACATCACACACCATCCCCACCATCTTGTCGCCTTCTTCCTTATACTTTAGTTTTTCCTTTATTTGCAGTAGGAGGAATGCAAACTATAAGCCAATGCTTAGTA
Organism: Zingiber officinale; assembly: GCF_018446385.1. NCBI lineage: Eukaryota > Viridiplantae > Streptophyta > Magnoliopsida > Zingiberales > Zingiberaceae > Zingiber > Zingiber officinale. The sequence continues at coordinate 62,214,570 of NC_055992.1, forward strand.
AGCGCTATCTAACTCACAAAACTCGGAAGAGCATATAATATGAAGAATGCTAAAACTGAAATGCTAAAGAGAAAAGCTACTCATGCTCAACTAATAGCAAAACTCAGAAAATAATCTGCAAACTCATGATACACAAGAATAAAGCTGCATGCTGAAAGGTAAAGCTAATCATGCTCAATAAACTAATCAGGCTGAAATGCTAAACATGTAAAGCTACTCATGCTCCCCTAATAGCAAAGGAATCAACCATACTGAAATGCTAAACATGTAAAGCTACTCTTGTTCTTCTAATAGCAAATAACAGTAAGCTAATCCAAATAATATGCTAGCACAAAAGAAAGATAAACTTACTGATTTTAAAACAAAGTGAAACTTATTTCATTTCTTCTAAACTTATTCTTTTATCTCGCTTGTTTAAAACTTATTCTTTTATACTTTTATACTTATGTGAAACTTATTTTACTTGTTCAAAAGCTTATACTTATAATACTTCAAAAATAGTAATCAACTTCTCTTGGGCCCAGACTTAGTACCAAAGCGCGCTCCCTAATAGAAACTGGGGTAGCGAGCCACCAGTCCTACGAGGGTAAAGACCTCGGTCTTACCAGGGCCAAGACCTCGGAATTGGTCACCTGGATTTATTTAACGACAACCTCGGAAGTCGGGTACTAGCCTCTTAAAAATAAAATACTTATTTACTTCTTGTTTAAATGTCTTGACATTTTAACAAGCACCTTATGTGCCAAAATCCCTAAAGTCTTGACTTTGGGATCTACTTAAGGCCTTGGCCTTCTTCTTTCTTTTCTTTATCTTTCTTATACTTGTTAATACTTTTAAAAGAATACTTCTTTAAAAAGAAACTGAAATGTTTAAGCAAATTCTAACTATGAAATGCTTAAACCAAAAATCTGCTTACTATACTTATAAAATCTGCATACTATTCTGCATACTATACTTGTAAAGATCTGCATATCATACAAGCTTAAACTAAATCTAAAACTTGTTGGAAATAAAACCTTAAATCTTGCTACAACAGAGATAAAGAAGGAGAGCAAAGAATGCATGCTACTCAATAATCTCTTGCTATTCCAATGCTAAACCAACAAAACTGAATCTGTTTAAGGTCACAAGCAACCTAAAAGCATAGAACTATCTCATAAAACCATTTATGAAAACATACTATGAAGAAACTTATAGTACAATCCTCATAATAATTAACTCTTAAAACAGAAATTAAACACACTCTTATGCATCTGATATTTACTAGCTTTGTAAGTTGAGTTAAGCATGGATAAGCTTCTAATCTTCTAAGGGAAAACAAACTAGAGCTAGAGACATAAACCTCATACCAAAAATGAAATACATATAACAGAACTTAAACTAAATGCTAAAAGAAAATCTGAAACTGTACAGTAAGCTCCAACTCAATCTAAAACCTGCTGGGATCTTCTCTTCAAACCTATGTAAAGCATGTTTTGTTTCATGGCATACAAGAACAAGAACTTAATGGATCTACCCATGTTGATTTGTTTCTAACCAAGCATGGCCTAGGGGAAAATTACTGCTGCTATCAAAGTTTGCACATGTTACACTAAAGTATGCTCTCAACAAGTATGCAAATTCTGAATCGTTTCCCAGCATAGCAAGGCATAAGGAGAATAAAATACTATTACTATAAAAGAAATTGATGCATGAAGATGGTGGAAGACCTGTGACCCTAAAAGCATGGCAATTAAATTTATCTGATACTAACTTAGAAGCTAGCAAGAGCCTTTCTGCAAATACACACAAAGTATCCAAAGAAGGAAACAGCCCTTGTTGTTTGTTTATTATTCTGGTAAGCAATTGACCTTTTGGCTGTTAGAATATATGTGAATTTGGTTTTCATTTCTTGAATCACTCAAATTTTGATGCTCTAGAAAAAGTAATTAAGGTTTCTTGTGTCATTTTACTGTTTGCAGGATTTGGATAAACTTAATTTGAACAATCTGGTCCTTCTGTTTAGTGGTATGGCAGGAGAACCAAAAGAGACCAAAGTGCTACATATAGCTATTCATTGTAGTGTCCACAAAGAAACTACATACTAGTCAAGCACATCTTTGTGCTCACTGTCTACCCACAGAAAACAAATGGACAGCAACCTCCAACGGAAACTACCCTGCCCCTTTCTCTTTACACCAACCGATCTGCCCATTAAAGTAACCACAATTAAAATTCCGAACATGAAACTCAAAATTATAAGGCCTGAAGGGTCTAATTCACATGCATGTAAACTCAACGAAATTGAACCACAAGCGCCAAATCTAAACCATTTACTTCCTTCCTTTGTGATTCATGGTAGCAAATTCAAAACAGCACCTTTCAGGCATACTTCGAAAATAAAAAAGAACAAGACTCCAGGAGCTACTCCTACTACAGGTGAGAAGCAACTTACCTCGGTTCCTTGGACTCACAGCCGAGAAGAAAAACTCTAGGGTTCGGAGAAAACTCGAGTTTCCAGCTCCTCTTTGTGCCTACGGCCTCCCTTCGACGAGAGGACTTTGTATTGGTGAAGAGCTCTCGAAGTCAGCCCCTCACGACCGCCAGAGGTGAAACCCTAGGTTTCCTTCGTTTCCGCCCGAGAGCCGTCACACGTCGTTCGCGAGCGAGAGAGGAGAGGTTTCGGGAGAAAATATTAGGTCTCGGGAAAAATTAAGCCCTCTTTTGTAACTAGGGTTATTTTATTAAATACTATACCTTAAATATTTGTCGCTCTTTCCATATTCAACAATGGCCGCGTGAACACTTGGTCAGCCGGGTTTTGACCGAGTCAAAGGTCACAGGTTCGATTCCTCAGCCGAACCCTTTTTCCCAATTATTTCCTGTTTCCTTAACTACTGCTTAAATATTATTCATCCTTTATCTGATCTGTAATGACCGCTGGCACACTTGGTTAACCGGATTCGCTTAAAGCTTGGTTTAGCCGGAGGTCTCTGGTTCGAATCTCGGCTTGGAAATTTTTTTGTCGAAACTTTTTTCGTTAGTAAAAATACCAAACGACCTCCAAAAATTACATAAAAATACTCTAAAAATCTCTAGAATATTTCTATAGCATTTTAAATATTGGTAAATTACATTTGGGACTCGAAATGAGGAAATTTGGGTTGTTACAAATCCTTGGTTGGAAGAGGTGCTCCCGATCCGTCTTTTGGTTTCTCAAATCCATCTACAACACTAAACCAATTTTTAATATCATTCATTAAATAATATTTCATCCTACCTTTCTAATATGAAAAATCATTGGCATCAAAGAAAGGTGGTCGAGCGGTGCTATATCCCTCTTGAAATGCCATCTCAATGCTTTGGTTGATGATGAGTTCTTCCGATGCGTTCCTTGCTCTGATACCAATTGATAGGACCTTTGCATTTGGCTAAAGGGGGGGTGAATAGCCTTTCTTCGATTTTTCACCTACAACTTGTTAGCGGAAGCAAAATAGAAAGAAATGAAAAGCAAGAAAACAAGAGAGCAATGCTAACTCCTTGGTTTACTTGGTCTCCACCTCCTTGAGGTGATTAATCCAAGGCACACACCCACACGATCAAGCTCCAATATGAACTTCTCCTTCTCGTTATCACAAACGAAGGTGGAGAAACCTGTACAAGGGTTGCCTCTTCCTCTTACAAGATGAGATCTAGGTTTAGGAGGAAGAGACTCAAATCTTTTTCATTGAAATCACTTGGAGAGCTCACTTTTTGCTTAGCACAATGAGTATACAAGATCGTATTTTGCTACAGTTGTTTTTCCCTTTATATATGTCTTTGTAAGTAGTTGTTTCTCACATAACCGTCGCCTTCGATCGATTGAGCACATCTCCAATCGATTCAAATATAGCCGTTGAGCATCGTTACGATCGATTGGGCCAACACTGGATCGATTCAGTCAATTCAATCGATCTGTCGATCAATTGGTTACCTCCAATCGATCGGCTGATCGATTGAAAATCGCACTGCTCCTTCATGCAGAAACCTTGTGAATCGATTGACCGATCGATTGGGTGTACCCAATCGATCGGCTGATCGATTCAGGTTCGCACTGTGCTCTTGCGCAAAGCATGTGAATCGATCGGCTGATCGATCCAAGTTCATTCTGTGCTCTCACGCAGAGGCTGTCAATCGATCAGCCAATCGATTGGTTTATTCCAATCGATCGGATGATTGATTCAGCAGTATTCTATTCAGTTTTGCGCCTCAATCGATTTACCAATCGATTGCATGCTGGTTTCCCAACCAACACCTCATGCCAGATAAACGCATCCCTGGACTTTCTTGCCAAGACTCCAGTCCTCGATCTCCTTGGACTTCTCTTTCCTTACACCCGTTCTTTTGACCTGCAAGGACTTACTCCTGCAAAACTTGCAGCACACGTTAGATCTAAACATATTAACCTAAACTTAAATAGTTGTCAACACATTGAAAACACCCAAGGCATGATTGCACTGACAATAAAAACTAAGTATACGTGCTTGTTATTATATAGGGATTAAGAGGATGCACATCCATAATAACAGAGGTTCTATTCTTTTATGTAGTCAGTACAAATCAAACAACCTCAAATGGTCCTACTCAATACACACATAGTGTACTAGTGTAATTTTATAGTCAAGATAGACTAATACTAAATTACACTACAATGTTCCAATGGTTTGCACCAATCCATTTTGGTTGTGATCTACTATTTATAATTTATAAGGAACTGATAACATAATCTTCTGTGTGGCACCACTCACCATGTTATCTACAATATAAATTAAATAGACAACTACATTGAAATATATATAAATATAAAATACAAACATTTGACCAAAGTGATTCTCATTTCAAAATATTTCAAAACAGATGTTCATACAAAAGCTAGGCTTATAGTATACATCCCAACAGCTCCAAACTTCTGTCATTGCACCAACAATGACTTGGAATTCCTAAGACTTTAGGAAACCTAAAAACTTGAAGTTTTGAGGTTCAAATATCAAAATTTGAATGCAAACCTCAACCTAAACTCCAACTTAGTCTTCCTTAACCAATCCATTCTTATTTTCATTAAGAAAACTACTCCTAAATACGTATAAATGTATTTTAAGGGGTTAGAAATAGTTATCACGACTAAAAATGGCTTAGTGTGCTGAAATCAGACATTTACAGTTAAGATCAACTTTTCCAATCGATTGAAGTTGAGACTCAATTGATTGAAGCCATTCAATCGATCCACTGATTGATTCAGTGAGCTTTTGTTCACGGGAAATACTCTTGAATCAATCAACTGATTAATCATGCAAGGTTGAATTGTTCGGTTGATCAATTCCGTGAGCTTTTGTTGAATCGTGAAAGTCGATAGAGGGGGGGGCGTGAATATCGATCGAAAAATGTTCGTAGAGAGTATGCAGTGAAAATGAAAGAGAACAATGCTAACAGGAACCAATTTACTTGGTTCGGAGCCTTGGTCGACTCTTATTCCAAGGCCCACACTCGTCGAGTACTTTCGTTGGAAAATCACTAATAGTTCGTAAAAGATTTACAAATTTGAGTACAATAACTTTAAATAAGAAATACCAACAACAATAGAGAAAAGGAAAAAGAGCACATTGTTGGAGAAGCTTCACAGGAGCACAGCGTAGTAGAGCAGATGTCATTGTGTTCTTTGCTTTAGGGCTCACCCTCCTTATATAGGATGCTCCGGGCGCCCGGATCCCTTCTGAGCGCCCGGATCCCTTCCGAGTGCCCAGACTGTGACGTAGGTCTAGCCAGTCAGCGTGCTCCATGTGACGACAGGATAAAATTTTTGCCTCCGGGCGCTTGGACTGATTCCGAGCGCCCGGACCAACTCCAGGCGCCCAGATCCCTTCCGGGTGCCCGGACCACCTTTCTCCAAAAAGTCCTTCTCCTACAAGAAAGAGTTAGTCCGAGGCAAAATAATAGTTTAAACTACTCTACAAAACAGAAGGTAGCACAATCGAAGAAGAGTAGTAATTAGATTCCATCTCACCGAGACCGGAATCTAGTCAAGATCTCAACTTAAAGTTTCAAAATGGTTCTAAGTTGGATCGGCGCCTAAGTTCCCTAACCGGTAACGTGTCCTTACCAAGTCACTCCCCTCCAATAACTTCCCTTAACTTACCTGTCAGACCTCTGGTCAGCCCGTCGACCCATCTGGACTTCGTGCCAGCTATCAGATTAGCCCGTCAACCAAGCTGGACTTTGTGCCAAACATCCGGTCAGCCCGTCGACCAGTCTAGGCTTCGTGCCATCTATCAGGTTGACTCATTGACCTAGTTGGACTTTGTGCCAGACATCCGGTCAATCCGTCAACCAGTCTAGGCTTCTCCTGAACACTTAGTTAAAGTGTTAGATCACAATGAAACTAACTTAATCTACTTTGTCATTCATCAAAATCTGAGTTAGACCGTTAGTGCTAACCGTACCAACAATCTCCTCCTTTTTGATGCAATGACAATCTGGGTTAAGTTAGTGAAAACATATGAAAAAAAGTAAGCAATCAATTAAGATGGTTTTTAGGTTAGGGTTTAGGGTTTGATATTTTGTATTTTGTTTGTTAACTAACTTAAACCCACCTAACTCTCCTCTTTGACATTCATCAAAAAAGAATATACAATAGATAACTGGTTAAGTCAAAGAAAAAAATGAAATTGTGAATCCGAACTAAAATTAGATTGACTTGAGGGAGTTTAAAGTAGAAAATATAGAAAATTTGCTTTAAACTTTATCTTTTAGCTTTTAAAAAATAGCTAAGTTTGAAAAAATAGCTAACTTAGAAAACCAACTTTGCAAAATTTACATTTTTATCTACTACCTTTTTTTTAAAATAATTTTAAAAACAATTTACAAACATAAATTTTTATAATGGCTAATTTTCAAATATACCTACTTTACAAAAGTAAGAAAAAGATAAGTTTGTAAAATCGAATTTTCAAATAAACCTAATTTTCAAAACTAAGTTTGTATCTAACTTTTATATAAAAGTCAATTTTCTAAGAAACATAAGATTCTAATTTTCAAAGACTTAGTTTTATAAAAACTAGTTTTCAAAAATATATTTATTAAATTAGATTTGCAAAAATAAGTTTATAAGGTCAGATTTAAAAAGAATATTTTTAAGGAAATATTTTTAAAGCGGAGAAAATAATTTTGGTACTAAGTATGAAAATAAGTTATTAATTCTCCCCCTGAACTTAATATCAAAACAACTGTCTAACTGATTAGTTACTTGCTAATTATCAGAGGATAGTAGCTTTCACTTAGTTAGTCAGATTAAGTTAATTGCAATCAGTTAGTATTTGACTAAGCTGAATAACTTAACCTGATTTATGTGTGGTTTGTATTTAATGCCCAGACTTATGTCGATGCAATGAAATAAGCATCTTAAGTCCAGCAATCTGCTTATACATTCACCCCTTTCTAAGTGTTGGTGAGGAAAGTATCCGACGATCGAACCAAAGTTTTTATAATGGCAAATGGTTCAAAGTTAAGATTATGTGTTATCTAACATGAGTGAATGTGGTTTTTCAGGAAAGTCCTAACTACGGTTAGGCGGGTGGAAAACCTTAGGGGGTGGTAATCCTAGGTCCTAGGGGATGGTAACCCTAGGTCCTAGGAGATGGTAACCGTAGGTCCTAGGGGATGGTAACCCTAGGTCCTAGGAGATGGTAACCGTAGGTCCTAGGGGATGGTAACCCTAGGTGAAGGAAAATCCTAAGGGGCGGTAACCTTAGGTCCTAGGGGGCGGTAATCCTAGGTGGAGGAAATCCTAAGGGGGAGGGGGTAACCTTAGGTCCTAGGGGGAGGTAACCCTAGGTAGCGAAAAATCCCTAGGGGGTGGTAACCCTAGGAGAAAAGTCCAGTCGGTCTAGAGGACCGGACTGGCATCAGGTATGCTATCCTGAGTGGAGTAGGTGATGACGCATTCCCGGAAGAAGAAATAGTAGGCATTGGTTAGACCTAGGGTTTCCGATCGGAAATCCGAAGACCGAAACGGATAGTCCGTGACTGTCAAACCTTCATATTATTATGTTTATTGTATGTGCTAACTTTATTTTACAGGATATGTGGTTGTTTGTGGACTCACATGTTTTGCAGGGACAAAGGAGCAAGATTAGCCTCGGATGAACACTACCCGAGGCGCCCTCATGGAGCTTGAGGCGCCTCGGGTGCAAAGGAGGAGAGTTTGCGCGCAGCAGAGCTGGTGGCACCCTCATGGTGGCTTGAGGCACCTCGGACAGCATTGGAGGCGCCTTCAAGGCTTATGGAGGTGCCTTCAACAGGATAAGCGAAGATTGCTTCACGGCTTATCCACACGTGGCTGACTCGGCTAATGGAGGCGCCCTCAAGGGGCGTTGAGGTGCCTCCAACACCCTTTATTGTTAGAGTGTATACCAAAACCTAAGCTTTTTGTAAACATTTATTTTTGAAATAAAGAATCACATTGGTCAAATGTCTACATTTATATGCTAAGTGTAGTTGTTCAATTAATTTATATTGTAGATAATATGGTGTGTGGTGTCACACACAGAAGATCATTTATTTGTTTGATTTCCTGATCATCTGAATTCCACGGACAGCTAAATCTGAAGAGGGAATTGGATTAAGGAGTTGAAAGTGAAAAGGATAGCGTGCTGGTTTTCCATTGCGGATTGACAGTAGGACCTAGAATCAAATAACTTGGTACCTAACCGCCTTATATACCAAGTATAAATTTTATTCTTTATTACTCATATCAATTTTATTATTTAAGAAGGCAGCTGCCTTCTTGCCGCATTCTTTGCTGCTGTGGTTGGTAGCAGAAATCACAGAAAATAGGGGGCTTAGTGCAGGATATTCAGGATACCAAGATGGCATCAGAGGTACTACAATAAATAGTATATCTCTTTATCAGAGGTAGCTTTGTTCTTCTATGCTTCCTTCACTGGATTTGTTGTGTAGTCATATTTCTTTGTTCAACCATTATCATGCCTAGTAAGTTGTTGTATGATGCTGTCGGTTCTTATCAATCTGTACACTTGAATTAGAAGGAGCAAATTATCTATGTTATATTCTAAGCAGCATATACTAAGTGTCATATATGAAAGTTTTAGATTCTATGTTATATTTGTTATCTTCCACAGCAGCCTTTAAAAACTCAGTATTCTATTTTATTTGATACATGTACACATTTGTTTTAGTTATTTGACATATGGTGGATTTATGTGTTTTTACAGTTTACAAATCTCAAGTACTCCAGAGTTGAAATTGATGAAGTGCGGTTCGAGTGGGCTGAATGCATGCTAGATTACATTTGAAATGCGGTTCTACCTTGATGTGTTAAAAGAATGTTCTACCTTGATTTTGATATCTATTAGCTAGCTTTTGATGTAAAAAGAATGTTTGAGTATTTTATGGATACTGTTGTAAGAAGATTATTTATATAATTTGTGAATATTTGTGTATTTTATGGATATTGTTGAATGAAGAATATTTGTATAATTTATGAATAGTTGTGTATTTCTTTTTTTTGATTATTGTCGGTTTTTCATTATTTCGGAAATCAAAGTTGTACTGTTAAAAAATATACATATTACATCGGTTTTCCACCGCTGCAAAACCGGTGTTATTAACTAATATTACATCGGTCATTTACCTCTGCCAAAACTGGTGTTATTAACATACAATATTACATCGGTTTTACACCGCTGATGAAATGGTGTTGTTAAGTGATACTACACCGGTTAATAACCGATTCGAAGACCGGTGTCGTTAAGTGATACTACACCGGTTTTAACCCGATGTCTAAAATGACAGACTCTTAACATCGGCTTCATAGACATCGGTCGAAAATGAAATAGACACCAGTAGAAAACCGATGTCTATGAGGGTTTTTGTTGTAGTGCTAACTCAAGTTTTAATATAACTGCGGATAATGATCCTATAAACAAGAGTTGCATAGAGATGTAATTGGTAAATCGTTATCTACCGATCATACTAAATCTTGGGCGTATTAGCCAAAGCTAACTCAAGGGTTAGTATAATGTGGATCTTGTCCCACATGAATTATAGAATTCAGTGGGAGCATCATTTAGTTAAAGGCCTAATTAAATGATTTAAAAGAATATGATATTTATTTTCTGCATTTTTCTGTTGTAGATAACCATGACGTCAAATACGAACACTTTCTCCTTGCGTTCAGTCCTTGAGAAGGACAAGCTCAACAGAGCAAATTTCCTGGACTGGTACAGGAACTTGAGAATAGTTCTCATCCAGGAACATAAAATGTACGTTCTGGAGCAGCCCATTCCGGAGGCTCCTCCTGCCAATGCCCCACGAGTTGACAAAGATGCTTATAAGAAGCATCAAGATGACGCATTAGATGTGTCCTGTCTAATGCTCGCGACCATGAACTCTGAGCTTCAGAAGCAACACGAGTTGATGGGTGCTTACGATATGGTTGAACATCTTCGTCAACTGTATCAAGGACAAGCACGACATGAGAGATTTGAGATCTCAAGGGCACTATTCCAGTGCAAGATGTCAGATGGGGCTCCCGTAGGCCCATATGTACTCAAAATGATTGGGTACATAGAAAACCTACAGAGGTTGGGATTCTCGCTTGGTCAAGAGCTGGCCACTGACCTGATCTTGCAATCCTTACCGGATAGCTATAGTCAATTCGTTCTAAACTACAATATGAACGAAATTGACAAGCCACTGCCCGAGCTGCTTAGCATGTTAAGAACTGCTGAGCTGAACCTTAAGAAGGCTAAGCCCCACTCTGTTCTGATGGTTCAGAACACAAAGGCAAGGGCAAGCCCAAAGTCAAGGGAAAGTCCCAAGCCAAGTGCAAAGGCAAGACACTGAAGCCTAAAGGAGGGGTCGCCAAGGATCCTACCTGCTTCCACTGCGGTCAGACCGGGAACTGGAAGAGGAACTGCAAGGTGTACCTGGAAGATCTTAAGAAGCGAAGTGAGACTTCCACTTCAGGTATATATGTTATAGAAGTCAATCTATCTATTTCTTCATCATAGGTATTAAATACCGGATGTGCTTCTCACTTTTGTATGAATGTGCAGGCGCTGAGAAATAGCAGGGCATTGGTGAAGGGCGAGGTGGACCTATGCGTAGGCAATGGAGCACGGGTTGCTGCTATCGCTGTAGGGACTTATTTTCTATCTCTGCCCTCTGGGATTGTATTAGAGTTGGATGATTGTTGTTATGTGCCTGCATTAACTAAGTACATAATTTCAGTTTCTTGTTTGGACAAGAAAGATTTCTCTTTTATAATTAAGGACAAATGTTGTTCTGTCTATTTAAACGATATGTTTTATTGTAGTGTACCTCTGATAAACGGACTCTATATTCTAGACCTCGAGAGCCCTATCTATAACGTAAATACCAAGAGGTTCAAGTCTAATGACATGAACCAAACCTACCTTTGGCACTGTCGCTTAGGTCATATAAATGACAAGCGTTTATCCCAGCTCCATAAGGATGGTTTGCTGGACTCATTTGATTTTGAATCTTATGAGACGTGCGAGTCATGCCTACTAGGCAAGATGACCAAGACTCCCTTTAGTGGGCACAGCAAAAGAGCGACTGATTTGTTTGGACTTATACATAGTGATGTATGTGGCCCTTTCAATGTCGCTGCTAGAGGCGGTTATAGATACTTCATCACATTTACTGATGACTTCAGTAGATATGATTATGTGTACTTGATGACACATAAGTCAGAATACTTTGAAAAGTTTAAAGAATTCAAGAATGAAGTACAGAATCAGCTTGGCAAGAGTATTAAGATATTTCGATCAGATCGAGGTGGAGAATACCTTAGCCATGAGTTTCGTGACTATCTAGCTGAGTGTGGGATTTTATCCCAACTCACTCCTCCTAGAACACCACAATGGAATGGTGTATCCGAAAGGAGGAATCATACCCTATTAGATATGGTACGATTTATGATGAGTCACATAGATCTTCCGACATTCCTTTGGGGCTATGCTCTAGACACGGCAGCTTTTATACTCAACCGAGTTCCATCCAAGACCGTGATAAAGACACCATATAGGATATGAACTGGGAGAGATGCCCAGGTGTCTTTCATGAGGATTTAGGGTTGGGAGGCTTACGTTCGACGTCAAGTCTCAGACAAGTTCGGATCCAAATCCGACAAGTGCTACTTTATTGGATATCCCAAGGAAACTAAGGGATATTACTTCTACATTCCCAGTCAGCACAAGGTAGTTTTGGCAAAGACTGGGGTCTTTCTAGAAAGGGACTTTGTTTCTAGAAAGACTAGTGGGAGCGCGTTCGATCTAGAAGAAGTTCAAGATGCGAACAATAGCACTGATGCCTCGATGGAAATTGAACTGGAACCACAAAGTGTTGTGGATAATGATGTTCCACAAAGAGTTGAGGAACAACAACCAGTTCAAGTAGACATACCTCTTGGCAGGTCTGATAGGGTTCGTCATCAGCTTGAGAGATACTCATTTCTATTGTTTGACCATGATGACATTGTATTCATAGAGGATGAGCCTACCACCTATCAGGAAGCTGTGATGAGACCAGATTCCGAGAAAAGGCTAGACGCCATGAGATCCGAGATGAAATCCATGTACACCAACCAAGTATGGACTTTGGTTGATCCACCTGAAGGGGTAAAACCCATTGGGTGTAAGTGTTAGCTAGAGCCCTAGAGCCAATCATTTGATGATTGTATTAAGGACTTGTAGTATCATATTCTATATAAATAAAGGCATTTTGGTTTTTGGTTATTATATTGACTTGTATTGGTGCCAAATAAACTGTTAGTTAGAGCCCTAGAGCCAATCATTTGATGATTGTATGGACTAATTGTATCATATTTTTGTATATTAATAAAGGCATTTGTTTGGTTATTATACTTATTTGTATTAGTGCCAAATAGACTAAGTATAATAGTGTCCTTGAGTAGAAGGTTCATACCTATATCAATCGATTAGTTGAATCGATAGTGAGATGATATAGGGAACATTACTCTAAATCATTCCTAGTCGAGTATTAACATTTAGGGACAATGTTAATGCAATAAGACTAGCATGTAGGTCAGCTCGATGACTTGATCTCACAAGTCATGGATATAGAGATATCAAGCTGACACATGGGTATACATTGGAGAATGTATACTGAATGACCCGCCATGAGAAAGTATCATGGATCATGTGGCTATTAGTATGACTATTAGTCCTTAGACCTGAAGTCACCATGGATCCCTACATAAGGAGTTATGTACTTTAATTTCGTCAAACGTCACCCGTAACTAGGTGGACTATAAAGGCGATTACTGGGTATATAACGAATTATGTAGAGGGATGTGAGTGATGTAGATGGGATCTATCCCTCCCATATGACGGGAGCGACATCGGTATTCTTGATAGAGTGAGACCACTAAGTGCATGGCCATGCACAAATGAGTCAACATTAGATGTTGAGATCATTTGATCGAGTGAGTCTACTTAGAGTTCAAGATTTAGATTGATTAGAGGATGACACGGTCTATGCCTCATATTGATCAATCTAGATGTCTAGGATAGAAGGACAATGTCATATATTGTGAGGAGTCACAATTAGTAGTCACAAGGTGATATCGGATCTCGACATTCTTGTAACTTGGGTAGTAATGATGTGTTGCTAGATACCGCTCATTACTTATGCTCCTAAATGGGTTTAGGGCATTGCCAACGTTACAAGAACCTATAGGGTCACACACTTAGGACAATTAGATGGAGATTAGGTTCATATGATGAACCAAGAGGATTAGATTCATTTGATGAATCAAATTGGATTAAGAGTAATCCTAATTGGGCTAACTTGAGTTCGACTCAAGTTGATTCATGTGTTCAATGAGTCTAATTTAGATTTTGACTCATTGAATCAATTTAATTAAATGAATTAGATTCATCATATTAAGTTGGCTTGAATCAAATGGTTGGATTCGATCATCCATGGAAGAGATTTAGTCAAGTTTGACTTGACTTGAGCGGAAGATTAAAAGTCAAGTTTGACTTGACTTTATGCCACCTCATTGGTGAGTTGGCATTGATGTGGACCAATGATGTTACTCCACATCATCATGGGTGCCACCTCATGGAAGTTACAAAGTCATTTTCTTAATAACTTCACATTAATTGCATTTAATGGGGAGTTACACAAGATGATAGTGACCGGCCACATTTTGAATGGGGTGAATTGATTTTCATTCATTCAAGTGTGCTTCTTCTTCCTTCTTTCTCTCAAGCTCTCCCTCTCCCTCTCCTCCTTGCTTGGCCAAATCTTACCAAGGTGCTAGCACACCTTTGTGTGAGGTTTTCTCCACCTACGTGTCCGTGTGGATACTTCTAGAGGACCGACGCTTGACGGTCTTGAGATCCGGCAACTCCTTGGACAAGCGGGAACGCGAAAGGGCACGCAACAAGGGTAAAGCTCTCAACACATAGATCTAGGAGTAGATCTAAAGTCTTGAAACTCGTATTTTTATTTCGTTCGGTTTTCCTTGAACGGATCTACGGCTTTGGGTGATTCGGGGTTTCCGCGACGCGAAAAGCGGTTTTCGCGGCCCGAAAAACCCAACAGTGGTATCAGAGCCACGTGCAAGGCTTGTACGAGTTTAATTTTTGGTTTTATGAAAACTAAACCTTCTGTGATTTTCTGTAAAAATTTAGTTTTTTATGTTTTTATGGGTAATTTTTCCGTAGAAGCGAAGCACAAGTATCTCGGCACATGTAGGCTTCGGCTACCGGGAAGTTTTTCCTTAAACGGCTTCGTTTTGCCCCAAATCCGTTTGGGACAGCGGGCTTGGGTGCCATTAGATCGCAAAGGAGCAACTCACGATGGTTAGATCGTGGGTAGGGGTACTGCCCCTAACCCCACAAGGGGATTTGCTCCGCGATTGCACCCGAAATCGCTAAAAACGAACCTGCCGGGAAGATTTTTCCGAAACGGCAATGTCTCGACCCAAATGAACCCTCGATTCGACCCAAAAGATTTACCCAGATGTTTTGGGACAGCGAGTTTAGGCGTTGTTGGATCGCAAAGGAACCCTCGCGATGGTTAGATCGCGGGTAGGGGCACTGCCCCTGGCCCCGCAAGGGGATCCGTTCCGCGATTGCGCCCAAAACCGCTAAACGGGACCGCCGAGAAATTTTACTCGTAAAATTGTAAAAAAAATAATTTTAAAATTATAGAAAAATATGAAAAATATATAATTTTGAATTATATATTAATTTTGTCATAGTCATGGCCCAAAAACCCAATATGATTGGATTGTGTTGTAATTCATAATACGGCCTGCGTGCCGTTATGTTTTTATTTTTTTCGCGACCTGCGCGTCGTGCCTTTCTCATATATTCTGGTTGTAAATTAGATTTAGATTCGAATGTAACTCGAGTTTCAAATTGTAATGTACAAATTGAAGCGGTGGAGGGTCCACACGAGACGGAGTTCTGAGGCGGGCACGAGCAACACAAGGTGGTCAAAGGGAGGAGCTTGGAGAAGTTGTTGACCCTAGGTTGACCATTCGATCTTCTCATTGGCTTGAGAAGATCATAGTGCGGCCATCACTAAATCACAAATAGATTAATTAGTTAATTGCTTATGTATATGATGCATGTTTAATAAGTAATTAATTAATTAGTGCCTTACGATTAGATTAGATCTAAGTCGTGCACATGATGCACCCTTGCGATTAGATTAGATCTAAGTCGTGCACAAGATGCATCCTTTTCGATTAGATTAGATCTCGATCGAACCAACTCTAAATGTCTAACCGTGCCGTGATACCTATCACTACCTCGATCACATGTATTGTTGAATCTGCCAAAGCAGAGCAATACATATTATCTTGGTAGGGTACGGAGGGACAATCTTGGTCCCGCCTATCAACGCATGGGTGAATACAAACTCAATTAGATTGAGTATTCGTAGTTGCTCGGTTAGATCGAGTCAACTATAGGCATTCTTCCAACGGTTGGAAAAGATAGGTCAAAATCACATCTATATTAACTCTCGGGCGTATTAGCCAAAGCTAACTCGAGTTTTAATATAAATGCGGATATTGATTTTATAAACAAGAATTGCATAGAGATGTAATTGGTAATCGTTACCTACCGATCATACTAAGCCTTGGGCGTATTAGCCAAAGCTAACTCAAGGGTTAGTATGATGTGGATCTTGTCCCACAAGAATTATAGAATTCAGTGGGAGCATCATTTAATTAAAGTCCTAATTAAATGATTTTAAAAGAATATGATATTTATTTTCTGCAAATTTTCTGTTGTAGATAACCATGACGTCGAATACGAACTCTTTCTCCCTGCGTTCTGTCCTTAAGAAGGACAAGCTCAACGGAGCAAATTTCCTGGACTGGTACAGGAACCTGAGAATAGTTCTCACGTAAACTGTACGTTCTGGAGCAGCCCATTCCGGAGGCTCCTCCTGCCACTGCCACGCGAGCTGACCGGGATGCTTACAAGAAGCATCAAGATGACGGATTAGATGTGTCCTGTCTAATGCTCGCAACCATGAACTCTGAGCTTCAGAAGCAACATGAGTTGATGTGTGCTTACGATATGGTTGAACATCTTCGTCAACTATATCAAGGACAAGCAGGGCACTGGAAGAGGAACTTCACAGGATACCTGGAAGATCTTAACAAGAAGAGAAATAAGATTTCTACTTCTGGTATAAATGTTATAGAAGTTAACCTCTCTATTTCTTCGTCGTGGGTATTAGATACCGGATGTGCTTCGCACATTTGTACTAATGTACAAGCACTGAGAAATAGCAGAGCATTGACAAAGGACGAGATAGACCTACGAGTAGGCAATGGAGCACGGGTTTGTAGGGACTTATTTTCTATCTCTGCCCTCTGGGCTTATACTAGAGTTAGAAGATTATTGTTATGTGCCTGCATTGACTAAGAACATTATATCAGTTTCTTGTTTGGACAAGAAAGGAATTCTCGTTTATAATAAAGAACAAATGTTGTTCTGTTTATTTTAACGATATGTTCTATTGTAGTGCACCTCTGATGAACGGACTCTATATTCTAGACCTTGAGAGCTCTATCTATAACGTTAGTACCAAGAGGTTCAAATCGAACGATATGAACCACACCTATCTCTGGCACTGTCGCTTAGGTCATATAAATGACAAACGCTTATCCCAGCTCCATAAGGATGGTTTGCTGAACTCATTTGATTTTGAATCATATGAGGTATGCGAGTCATGTCTACGAGGCAAGATGACCAAGACTCCCTTTAGTGGGCACAGCGAGAGAGCAACTGATTTGTTAGGACTCATACATAGTGATGTATGTGGCCCTTTCAATGTTGCTGCTAGAGGCGATTATAGGTACTTCATCACATTTACTGATGATTTCAGTAGATACGGTTGTGTACTTAATGACACATAAGTCTGAATCCTTTGAAAAGTTCAAAGAATTCAAGAATGAAGTACAGAACCAGCTTGGCAAGAGTATTAAGATACTTCGATCCGATCGAGGTGGAGAATACCTTAGCCATGAGTTCCGTGACTATCTAGCTGAATGTGGGATTCTATCCTAACTCACTCCTCCTGGAACACCACAGTGGAATGGTGTATCCGAACGGAGGAATCGTACCTTATTAGATATGGTACGATCTATGATAAGTCACACAGATCTTCCGACATATCTATGGGGATATGCTCTCGACACGGCAGCTTTCATACTCAACCGAGTTCCATCAAAGGCCGTGATAAAGACACCATATAGGATATGGACTGGGAGAGATGCCCAGGTGTCTTTCATGAGGATTTGGGGTTGTGAGGCTTACGTACGACGTCAAGTCTCAGACAAATTAGGACCCAAATCTAACAAGTGCTTTTTCATTGGATATCCCAAGGAAACTAAGAGATATTACTTCTACATTCTCAGTCAGCACAAGGTAGTTGTGGCAAAGACTGGGTTTTTCTAGAAAGGGACTTTGTTTCTAGAAAGACTAGTGGGAGCGCGTTCGATCTTGAAGAAGTTCAAGATGCGAACAATAGCACTGATGCCTCGATGGAAGTTGAACTGGAACCACAAAGTGTTGTGGATGATGTTGTTCCACAAAGAGTTGAGGAACAACAACCAGTTCAAGTAGACATACCTCTTCGCAGGTCTGATAGGGTACGTCGTCAGCCTGAGAGATACTCATTTCTCTTGTCTGACCATGATGACGTTATGCTCATAGAGGATGAGCCTACCACCTATCAGGAAGCTGTGATGAGACCAGATTCCGAGAAATGGCTAGAAGCCATGAAATCCGAGATGGAATCCATGTACACCAACCAAGTATGGACTTTGGTTGATCCACCGGAAGGGGTAAAACCCATAGGGTGCAAGTGGGTCTTTAAGAGAAAGACTGACATGGATGGACTTATCTATAAGGGTCGCTTGGTAGCTAAAGGTTTCAAGCATATTCATGGTATTGACTATGATGAAACCTTTTCTCCAGTAGCGATGTTTAAGTCCATTCGGATCATGCTTGCTATTGCAGCCAACCATGACTATGAGATATGGCAGATGGATGTCAAAACCGCATTTCTGAATGGAAACCTACTCGAGAATGTGTACATGACATAACCTGAGGGTTTTGTTCTCGGAGCTGGAATCTTCGTTTCGATGATGCAATCAAACAGTTTGGTTTCATCAAGAACGAAGATGAGCCTTGTGTCTACAAGAAGGTTGTAGGGGATATAGTTGTCTTCCTCATATTGTATGTGGATGACATACTACTCATTGGGAAGGACATCCCTATACTTCAGTCTGTCAAGACCTAGCTAGGGAGTTGCTTTTCAATGAAGGACTTAGGTGAGACATCTCGTATTCTAGGGATACAGATCAATAGAGATAGATCTAAGAGATTGCTTGGCCTAAGTCAGAGTACATACATTGACAAGGTACTCCTACGGTTTGCCATGCAGAACTCCAAGAAGGGATTTCTGCCGATATCACATGGCGTAAGTCTTTCGTAGACTCAAGGTCCCTCGTCTAGAGAGGAGAGAGACCGCATAGATCAGATCCTTTATGCCTCAGCCATAGGATCGATCATGTACGCCATGCAATGTACTCGACCTGATGTCTCGTATGCATTGAGCATGACGAGCAGATACCAGTCAGATCCAGGTGAAAGTCACTGGATAGCGGTCAAGAATATTCTTAAGTACTTAAGAAGGACTAAAGAATATTTCTTGATATATGGAGGCAATGATGAGCTAGCTGTAAAGGGTTACAGTGATGCTAGCTTCCAGACCGACCAGGATGACTATAGATCGCAGTCAGGGTTCGTATGGTGCTGTCAGCTGGAAGAGTTCGAAGCAGGATACAGTAGCAGATTCTACAACAGAAGCCGAGTACATTGCTGCATCAGAGGCAGCAAAGGAGGCAGTTTGGATCCGCAAGTTCATCACTGAACTTGGGGTGGTTCCTAGCATTGCTGACCCCATTGAGCTCTATTGTGACAACAATGGAGCTATAGCACAGGCGAAGGAACCTCGCTCACACCAGCGGACCAAACACATACTACGGCGCTTCCATCTCATTCGAGAGATCATCGAGAGAGGAGATGTGAAGATTTGCAGAGTACCTACAGAGGCTAACATCGCAGATCCCTTGACCAAGGCTTTGGCACAGAAGAAGCATGATGGTCACACTAGGTCATTTGGGCTTAGAGCCTATACTGATTGTCACTAGTGCTAGTGGGAGATTGTTAGCTAGAGCCCTAGAGCCAATCATTTGATGATTGCATTTTGGACTTATTGTATCATATTCTATATAAATAAAGGCATTTGGATTTTGGTTATTATATTTACTTGTATTGGTGGCAAATTAACTAAGTATAATAATGTCCTTGAGTAGACGGTTCTCACCTATATCAATCGGTTAGTTGAACCGAAAGTGAGATGATATAGGGAACACTTCTCTTAATCATTCCTAGTCGAGTATTAACATTCAGGGACAATGTTAATGCAATAAGACTAGCATGTAGGTCAACTCGATGACTTGATCTCACAAGTCATGGATATAGAGATATCAAGTTGACACATGGGTATACATTAGAGAATGTATACTGAATGACCCGCCATGAGAAAGTATCATGGATCGTTATATGAGTGTCATATACTTTCTCATGTGGCTATTAGTATGAGTATTAGTCCTTAGACCTGAAGTCACCATGGATCCCTACATAAGGAGTTATGTACTTTGGTTTCGTCAAACGTCACCCGTAACTGGGTGGACTATAAAGGCAATTACTGGGTATATAATGAATTATGTAGAGGGATGTGAGTGATGTAGATGGGATCTATCCCTCCCATATGACGGGAGAGACATCGGTATTCTTGATAGAGTGAGACCACTAAGTGCATGGCCATGCCCAAATGAGTCAACATTAGATGTTGAGCTCATTTGATCGAGTGAGTCTACTTGGAGTTCAAGATTTAGATTGATTAGAGGATGACACGGTCTATGCCTCATATTGATCAATCTAGATGTCTAGGATAGAAGGACAATGTCATATATTGTGAGGAGTCACAATTAGTAGTCACAAGGTGATGTCGGATCTCGACATTCTTGTAACTTGGGTAGTAATGATGTGTTGCTAGATACCGCTCATTACTTATGCTCCTAAATGAGTTTTGGGCATTGCCAACGTTACAAGAACCTATAGGGTCACACACTTAGGACAATTAGATAGAGATTAGGTTCATATGATGAACCAAGAGGATTAGATTCATTTGATGAATCAAATTGGATTAAGAGTAATCCTAATTGGGCTAACTTGAGTTCGACTCAAGTTGATTCATGTGTTCAATGAGTCTAATTTAGATTTTGACTCATTGAATCAATTTAATTAAATGAATTAGATTCATTATATTAAGTTGGCTTGAATCAAATGGTTGGATTCGATCAACCATGGAAGAGATTTGGTCAAGTTTGACTTGACTTGAGAGGAAGATTAAAAGTCAAGTTTGACTTGACTTTATGCCACCTCATTGGTGAGTTGGCATTGAAGTGGACCATTGATGTTACTCCACATCATCATGGGTGCCACATCATGGAAGTTACAAAGCCATTTTCTTAATAACTTCACATTAATTGCATTTAATGGGGAGTTACACAAGATGATAGTGGCCGACCACATTTTGAATGGGGTGAATTGATTTTCATTCATTCAAGTGTGCTTCTTCTTCCTTCTTCCTCTCAAGCTCTCCCTCTCCCTCTCTTCCTTGCTTGGCCGAATCTTACCAAGGTGCTAGCACACCTTTGTGTAAGGTTTTCTCCACCTACGTGTCCGTGTGGATACTTCTAGAGGACCGACACTTGACGGTCTTGAGATCCGGCAACTCCTTGGACAAGCGGGAACGCGAAAGGGCACGCAACAAGGGTAAAGCTGTCAACACAAAGATCTAGGAGTAGATCTAAAGTTTTGAAACTCGTATTTGTATTTCGTTCGATTTTCCTTGCATGGATCACGGCTTTGGGTGATTCGGGGTTTCCGCGACGCGAAAAACAGTTTTCGCGGCCCGAAAATCCCAACATAAACTAAGTATAATAACGTCCTTGAGTAGAAGGTTCTTACCTATATCAATCGATTAGCTTAACCGATAGTGAGATGATATAGGGAACACTACTCTTAATCATTCCTAGTCGAGTATTAACATTCAGAGACAATGTTAATGCAATAAGACTAGCATGTAGGTCAACTCGATGACTTGATCTCACAAGTCATGGTTATAGAGATATCAAGTTGACACATGGGTATGCATTAGAGAATGTATACTGAATGACACGCCATGAGAAAGTATCATGGATCGTTATATGAGTGTCATATACTTTCTCATGTGGCTATTAGTATGACTACTAGTCCTTGGACCTGAAGTCACCATGGATCCCTACATAAGGAGTTATGTACTTTGGTTTCGTCAAACGTCACCCGTAACTGGGTGGACTATAAAGGCTATTACTGGGTATGTAACGAATTATGCAGAGGGATGTGAGTGATGTAGATGAGATCTATCCCTCCTATAGAACGACATCGATATTCTTGATAGAGTGAGACCACGAAGTGCATGACCATGCCCAAATGAGTCAATATGAGATATTAAGCTCATTTGATTTAGTGAGTCTACTTGGAGTTCAAGATTTAGATTGATTAGAGGATGACACGGTCTATGCCTCACATTGATCAATCTAAATGTCTTGGATAGAAGGACACTTGTCATATATTGTGAGGAGTCACAATTAGTAGTCACAAGGTGATGTTGGATCTCAACATTCTGTTAACATTGGGTAGTAATGATGTGTTGCTAGATACCGCTCATTACTTATGCTCCTAAATTGGTTTAGGGGCATTGCCAACGTTACAAGAACCTATAGGGTCAGACACTAAGGACAATTAGATGGTGATTAGGTTCATATGATGAACCAAGAGGATTAGGTTCATGTGATGAACCAAATTGAATTAAGAGTAATCCAAATTGGGCTAATTGAGTTGGACTCAAGTTGATTCATGTGTTCAATGAGTCTAATTTAGATTATGACTCATTGAATCAATTTAATTAAATGAATTAGATTTATTGTATTAAATTAGCTTGAATTAAATGATTGGATTAGATCAACCATGAGAGAGATTAAGTCAAGTTTGACTTGACTTGAGAGGAAGATGAAGAGTCAAGTTTGACTTGACTTTATGCCACCTCATTGGTGAGTTGGCAAGATGTGGACCAATGATGATGCTCCACATCATCATGGTTACTTAGGTGTGTGCCACATCATGGAGGTTACAAGCCTCCTTTCCATTTAATGTGGTCGGCCACATTAATTGTAGAGAAGTTACAATTGTGGTCGGCCACACATAGTGAGGGAATTGAATGAATTTTTCATTCATGTGCATTCATTCCATCATCTTCTTCCTTGCTCCATTTTCTTCTCTCCCTCTCCTCTCCATTGTCGAGACCTTCTTGGAGTGCTAGCACACTCAAAGGTTCTCCTTCCATTGAGTTGTTCGTGTGGATACGCATAGAGAGTTGTTTACCTTGACAACTTTAGATCCGACATCTCCTTGGACGAACAGGACACGAAAAGGGCACGGATCGAAGGTATAAGCTCGTCTTCTTTGTAGATCTAGGGTTTTATAAACTCGTACTCGTATTTTATTTAAGTTTTTCTTTGCACGGATCCGGTGGCTGGGGCTTTCGGGGTTTCCGCAACGCGAAAAAGTAATTTTCGCGGCCCGAAAAACCCAACAGTAAGTGGGTCTTTAAGAGAAAGACTGACATGTATGGACTTATCTATGAGGGTCGCTTGGTAGCCAAAGGTTTCAAGCAGATTCATGGTATTGACTATGATGAAACCTTTTCTCCAGTAGCGATGTTTAATTCCATTCGGATCATGCTTGCTATTGCAACTTACCACGATTACCAGATATGGCAGATGAATGTCAAAATCGCGTTTCTGAATGGAAACCTGCTCGAGGATGTGTACATGACACAACCTGAGGGTTTTGTAGATCCACAGCATACTAGCAGAGTATGCAAGCTGCATAGGTCCATTTATGAACTAAAGCAAGCTTCTTGGAGCTGAAATCTTTGATTTGATGATGCAATCAAACAATTTAGTTTCATCAAGAATGAAGATGAACCTTGTGTCTAAAAGAAGGTTGTAGGGGACATAGTCGTCTTCCTCATATTGTATGTGGATGACATACTACTCATTGGGAAGGACATCCCTTTGCTTCAGTCTGTCAAGACCTGGCTAGGGAGTTGCTTCTCAATGAAGGACTTAGGTGAGGCATCCCGCATTCTAGGGATACAGATCTATAGAGATAGATCTAAGAGATTGCTTGGCCTAAGTCAGAGTACATATATTGATAACGTACTCCTTCGGTTTGCCATGCAGAACTCCAAGAAGGGATTTCTGTCGATGCCACATGGCGTGAGTCTTTCGAAGACTCAAGGTCCCTCTTCTAGAGAGGAGAGAGACTGTATGGATCAGATCCCTTATGCCTCAGCTATAGGATGTATCATGTACGCCATGCTATGTACTCGTCCAGATGTCTCGTATGCTTTGAGCATGACGAGCAGATACCAGTCAGATCCAGGTGAAAGTCACTGGATAGCGGCCAAGAATATTCTTAAGTACTTGCGAAGGACTAAAGAATATTTCTTGATATATGGAGGCAATGATGAGCTAGCTGTAAAGGGTTACAGTGATGCCATCTTCCAGACCGACCAGGATTATTATCGATCGCAGTCAGGGTTCGTATTTTGCATTAATGGTGGTGCTGTGAGCTGGAAGAGTTCGAAGCAGGACACAGTAGCTGATTCTACGACAGGGGCCGAGTACATTGCTGCATCAGAGGCAGCAAAGGAGGCAGTTGCTAGATAGAAGGACATTGTCTATGCCTCAAATTGATCAATCTAGATGTCAATGATAGAAGGACATTTGTCATATATTGTGAAGAGTCACAATTAGTAGTCACAAAGGTGATGTTGGATCTCAACATTCTTGTAACTTGGGTAGTAATGATGTGTTGCTAGATAACGCTCATTACTTATGCTTCTAAATGGGTTTAGGAGCATTGCCAACGTTACAAGAACCTATAGGGTCACACACAAAGGGCAATTAGATGGAGATTAGGCTCATTTGATGAACCAAGAGGATTATGTTCATGTGATGAACCAAGTTGGATTAAGAGTAATCCAAATTAGACTAATTGAGTTGGACTCAATTTGATTCATGTGTTGAATGAGTCTAATTTAGATTATGACTCATTGAATCAATTTAATTTAATGAATATAGATTCATTAAATTAAGTTGACTTGAATCAAATGGTTGGATTTAATCAACCATGGGAGGTAAGAGGTCAAGTTTGACTTGACTTGAGAAGGAAGATTAAGAGTCAAGTTTGACTAGACCATATGCCTTCATTAGATGACTTGGCATGAGGGCCGGCCAATAATGATGTGCCACATCATCAAGACTACTTCATGGTATGCCACCTCATGAGGGAGACCAAGAGTTGTGACCCTTGGTATCCCATGGAGGTTACAAACCACCATGAAGTGGCCAACCACTTAAAAGGTGAAATTAGTGCATTTGTGTGCTAACTCAAGGCAATTGATTTTCATCTTCTTCCTCCTCTCTTCTTGTTCTCCCTCTCCTCCACTTTGGCTGAAACCTCCTTGAGTGCTAGCACACTTAAGAGGTTTTTCTCCACCTAATTGTTCGTGTGGATACACATAGAAGGGTGTTCACTTGACACCCTTGAGATCCGGCATCTTCTTGGACGAGTGGGATAAGCGAAGGGCTTCGCATCAAAGGAATAAATTTCTACCATGTAGATCTAGAGTAGATCTAGGTTAGAAAACATATACACGAAATTTTATCTTCGCACGGATCTGGTGGCATGGGACTTCGGGGTTTTTCGTAATGTAAAAATAAAAAGTGGTTTTTGTGGCTCGAAAGTCCCAACAAGGGGGGGGGGGGGGGGGGGAATAGCTCATCTCGCTTGCTTCATCAATGTTGATTTTGTAGCGGATAAACTTAAAGCAAGCACTCAATGCTTACAAGTAATATACTTGGTATTTACCTCAAGATGAGGTGATTGATCCAAGGATCCATTGTAACGCTCGACCTTCCACTACTGTTGACAAGGGTGGTGCTACGCCCGGCCTTCCACAGACGGCGCCAAATTTGATCCTGTCTAAGAAGCTGGACAAGACAGAAAGCTGGGAGAAAGATCTACTACTGATGAATAATAATACCTGACTGAATACCGATCCGAGAAACCCAAAGCAAATCGGGGAGAATGGAGTCACAGAATGCCCTCCTCCCTGTGCGAAGATCCAATGACGAGAGAGAAATCTGATTGAAGAGAACTGAGATCTCAAGCTTCCAAGGTTTCCTCCGCACAAGAGACCAACCAACACTATCGTAAGTGACCTAAGACCGGGGTGGGAATCCCTGGCTAGGCCCTCCGACGCTCAAGTCAGTGATCTCTCTTGGTGTGGAAGAAGGAAGAAGAAGATCAATAGTAGCCGGAAACTAGGGTTGTGAATGTGAGCAATGATGTGAACTTACCTGGCTAACGGAGAGCATTCCCCCTTTTATACCACTTCATATAACCTCCGTAGTCATGAAGTGGACCCCGGTTTGTTAGAGTTTGTTATGAGATGACGTAAGCTGCGTATTTGTGGTAAATGACTTTTAAGGAATCTTTTTTGTACCTAGATGTACCTTCTTTGTCGTCTAGTACCTGCAGAAAAGTCTAAAAAACACATTTCCCGCCAAATAGGTAAAATCTGTTATTCAATCACATACTAATATCTTTATTAAACTAATTTTGAATTTACTTGTTCGTCCTATCGTTGTTATGTTATAGACGATTAATATAACGTGATTTCTTGTATTGGTCGGAACTGAACTTAGACTAGGTCTAGTCCATTTATTATCTTTCATGACGCTTATCAGGCAATACCTGTCCGTACCTTTCTAAACTTATTATCCTGGTTGGCACTGAACTATATTTTATCAAGTATGTGATCTCGATCAATATTGGTGTATCTTTTTCAGAGTATTATCTAGCCTAGATTGGCCTACTTCTTTCAAGATGTGTCTCGGTCAGCCTGGCCCTTCTTACCTGAAAGTATATCTCGGCCGATGTGGCCTGCCTCATTCAGTATACCCCTGGCCGTTATTGGCCTGCCTCCTTGAAAGTATATACCAATATTGACCTGCCTCCCTGGGGGTATATCCCGCTCGATATTGGCCCACCTCCTTGGAGGCATATACCGGTCGATATTGGCCTACCTCCCTGGAGGTATGTACCGGACGATATTGACCCATCTCCCGGGAGGTATCTCCCGCTCGATATTGGCCTACTTACCTGAAAGTATATCTCGACTGATAGTGGCCTGCCTCATTCAGTATACCCCCGGCTGATATTGGTCTGCCTCCTTGAAAGTATATACCAATATTGATCTGCCTCCCTGGGGGAATATCCCGCTCGATATTGGCCCACCTCCTTGGAGGCATGTACCGGTCGATATTGGTCTGCCTCATTCAGTATACTCCCGGCCGATATTGGGCTGCCTCTTTGAAAGTATATACCAATATTGGTCTGCCTCCCTGGGGGTATATCCCGCTCGATATTGGCTCACCTCCTTGGAGGTATATCCAGACCGATATTGGCCCACCTCCTTGAAGGTATATCCCGGCCAATATTGGCCTACCACCTTAGAGGTATGTACCGGCCAATTTTGATCTATCTTGTTAACTCGGCTATCTCTTTTTTCTTCCTCACCAGGGATCCGTGAAACCTAACCCATATCACTAGCCTTCCTTTCAAGTCTAGTCGAAGGAGGTGTAACCGACTGACTAGACACAGGTCTGATTTTGTTTCTTCTTTACTCGTGACTCTACCACGAGCAGTGAAATGACCTTACGAAATTTTGGCACAACTATCTTGTGAACCCGAGTACAGTGATCATAAATGCTTCTTTATGATTATGTGACACATACTTTCTCTCTCTGCTACGTCACGCGAGCATTTGTCCCTTTTTCTATAATCCACGACGTCTATTGAGATAAAAATGTTTTGATCTAACGACGACTGTGTGTTTTGTTAGCTAAGGCCCTAGAGCCAATCATTTGATGATTGTATTTTTGGACTTGTTGTATCATATTCTATATAAATAAAGACATTTAGTTTTTGGTTATTATACTTACTTGTATTGGTGCCAAATAAACTAAGTATAATAACGTCCTTGAGTAGAAGGTTCTTACCTATATCAATCGATTGGTTGAATCGATAGTGAGATGATATAGGGAACACTACTCTTAATCATTCCTAGTCGAGTATTAACATTCAGGGACAATGTTAATGCAATAAGACTAGCATGTAGGTCAACTCGATGACTTGATCTCACAAGTCATGGATATAGAGATATCAGGTTGACACATGGGTATGCATTAGAGAATGTATACTGATTGACCCGTCATGAGAAAGTATCATGGATCGTTATATGTGTTAGCTAGAGCCCTAGAGCCAATCATTTGATGATTGTATTTTTGGACTTGTTGTATCATATTCTATATAAATAAATGCATTTGGTTTTTGGTTATTATACTTACTTGTATTGGTGCCAAATAAACTAAGTATAATAACGTCCTTGAGTAGAAGGTTCTTACCTATATCAATCGATTGGTTGAATCGATAGTGAGATGATATAGGGAACACTACTCTTAATCATTCCTAGTCGAATATTAACATTCAGGGACAATGTTAATGTAATAAGACTAGCATGTAGGTCAACTCGATGACTTGATCTCACAAGTCATGGATATAGAGATATCAAGTTGACACATGGGTATACATTAGAGAATGTATACTGAATGACCCGCCATGAGAAAGTATCATGGATCGTTATATGAGTGTCATATACTTTCTCATGTGGCTATTAGTATGACTACTAGTCCTTAGATCTGAAGTCACCATAGATCCCTACATAAGGAGTTATGTACTTTGGTTTCGTCAAACGTCACCCGTAACTGGGTGGATTATAAAGGCGATTACCGGGTATATAACAAATTATGCAGAGGGATGTGAGTGATGTAGATGAGATCTATCCCTCCTATATGACGGGAGAGACATCGGTATTCTTGATAGAGTGAGACCACGAAGAGCATGGCCATGCCCAAATGAGTCAATATAGGATATTGAGCTCATTTGATTTAGTGAGTCTACTTGGAGTTCAAGATTTAGATTGGTCAGAGGATGACACGGTCTATGCCTTATATTGATCAATCTAGATGTGTAGGATAGAAGGACACTTGTCATATTTTGTGAGGAGTCACAATTAGTAGTCACAAGGTGATGTCGGATCTCGACATTCTTGTAACTTGGGTAGTAATGATGTGTTGCTAGATACCGCTCATTACTTATGCTCCTAAATGGGTTTAGGGCATTGCCAACGTTACAAGAATCTATAGGGTCACACACTAAGGACAATTAGATGGAGATTAGGTTCATATGATGGACCAAGAGGATTAGATTCATTTGATGAATCAAATTGGATTAAGAGTAATCCTAATTGGGCTAACTTGAGTTGGACTCAAGTTGATTCATGTATTCAATGAGTCTAATTTAGATTATGACTCATTAAATCATCTTAATTTAGTGAATTAGATTCATTATATTAAGTTGGCTTGAATCAAATGGTTAGATTAGATCAACCATGAAAGAGATTTGGTCAAGTTTGACTTGACTTGAGAGGAAGAGGAAAAGTCAAGTTTGACTTGACTTTATGCCACCTCATTGGTGAGTTGGCATTGATGTGGACCAATGATGAAGCACCACATCAACATGGTTGCCACCTCATGGGAGTTACTAGTGAGTGCCACCTCATGGATGTTACATTCCCTCTTTGATGACAACTTAATGCATTAATGAGGGGGTTATATTTGGGAAATGTGGCCGGCCACAATTTGAATGAAAATGGATTCATTTTCATTCAAGTGATTATTATTGCATCTTCTTCCTCTTTGAGTTTTTCTTGCTCTCTCCCTCTCCTCTTCTTGCCGTGGCCTATCAAGGTGCTAGCACACCTTTGTTTAGGTCTTCTCCACCTAAGTTGTCCGTGTGGATACTTCTAGAGGACCGTACACTTGACGGTCTAGAGATCCGGCATTTTGGACGAGCGGGATTCGCGTAGGGCGCGCTTCGAAGGTATAATTCTTCTTCATGTAGATCTAGGAGTAGATCTAAAGTGTAAACTCGTACTCGTATCGTTTTTGAAAAGTTTTCTTCGCACGAGATCCAGTGGCATGGGAGATTCGGGGTTTCCGCGACGCGAAAAAGCGGTTTTCGCGGCCCGAAAAACCCAACAGTGGTATCAGAGCCACGTACGAAGCTTGTACGAGTTTAATTTGATTTTTATGAAAAATTAAAGCTACTGTACATTTCTGTAAATTTATTATTTTTATAGTTTTAAGAGTAATATTTCTCGTAGAAGCGAAGCACAAGTGTTTATACACTTGTAGGCTTCGACTACCGAGAAGTTTTTCCCAAAACGGCATCGTTTCGACCCAAATCTTTTTGGGACAGCGGGATAAGGTGCTCTTGGATCGCTTAGGAGCAACTCGCGATGGTTAGATCGCGGGTAGGGGTACTGCCCCTAACCCCGCAAGGGGATTTGCTCCGCGATTGCGCCCGAAATCGCTAATCAGGACCGCCGGGAAAAATTTACTCATAAAATCTGTAAAATTATGAAAAATTTCAGAAAAATTACAGAAATATATAATTTTGAATTATATATTAATTTAGTGATAGTCATGACCCAAAGACCCAATTCGATTGGACAATTGTGTTGTAATTCATAATATGGCCTGCGTGTCGTTAGGTGATGTTCGTACTTGTATTGTATTTTTATTTTATTTTTCACGACTTGCGCGTCGTGCCTTTCTTTTATTCTGGTTGTAAATTAGATTTAGACTCGAATGTAACTCGAGTTTCAAAAATTGTAATGTACAAAATTGGAGCTGTGGAAGGTCCACTCGAGACGGAGTTACGAGGAAGGCGCAAGCAACACAAGGTGGTCAAAAGGAAGGCGCTTGAGAAGTTGACCTTAGGTTGACCATCCGGTCTTCTCATTGGCTTGAGAAGATCGTAGTAGGGCCATGACTAATCACAAAACTTAGTTAATTACTTGTGTATATGATGCATGTTTAATTAAGTAATTAATAGTGCCTAGCGATTAAGATTAGATCTAAATCGTGCACAAGATGCACCCTTACGATTAGATTAGATCTACATCGTGTACAAGTTGCATTCTATCGATTAGATTAGATCTATTTCGTGTATATGATACAACATCATTTAGATTAGATCTAAATCACGACAACTCAAAATGCCTACCATGCCGTGATACCTACCACTACCTCGATCGCATGATGTTGTTGAATCTGCTAAAGCAGAGCAACACATACTATCTTGTAGGGTGCGGAGGGACAATCTTGGTCCCGCCTATCAACGCATGGGCGAGTATAAACTCAATAAGATTGAGTATCCCTAGTTAACTCGGTTGGATCGAGTATAACGATAGGCATTCTTCCAATGGTTGGAAAGGTAGGACAAAATCACGTTTATATTAATTCTCGGGCGTATTAGCCAAAGCTAACTCGAGTTTTAATATAAATGCGGATTTCATCCTATAAACAAGAGTTGCATATAGATATAATTTGTAATCGTTACCTACCGATCATACTAAGTCTTGGGCGTATTAGCCAAAGCTAACTCAACGGTTAGTATGATGCGGCCCGAAAAACCCAACATGTTTTCCAATCCCTAAACCCTTTGTCTTCTTATCAACTTTGTCCCTTCCTTTCTTGCCTTAGCGTTCTTTTCTCTCTGCAGTCTTTGATCAAACCTCGTGCTCACCGTTTTCCGGCGATCTCTTTTCTTGCTTCCAGTAAGTAACTTGTTGTTCCGCTGGCCTTACATCAATCTATGGCAGAGGAAACAATTGCTCCTTGGTATATCCAAATGTCTTCTTCCTTTGATAAAAATGCTAGGCTTGCCATTCGCCGTTAATATGAAATCCCCAGGGAAAATAGCATCTTAATCCCAAAACCAAATGATTATCCTCATCGTCCCCCCGCTAATTGCGTGACTTTTTTCAAGGATCAGTTGATAGGAGGTTTAAGGTTTCCCATTCCTCCTTTCCTAATCGAAGTAAGCCAGTATTTTGATATTCCTTTGCAGCAATTTGCACCTAACGCCTTTCGTTACCTGTGTGGTGCCTACATGCTATTTCGTCTGTAAAATACCGGAAAATAGGCGAATATTAATAAGGGAATTTTTGGGAATTTTTGGAAATTTTTCGAGAATTTTTCGGAGCTCGTACGGACGAGTTAACGGGGATAAAAACGGGGTCCGGAAAAGCCTGTTTTGGCTACCCAATTTAAGCGAGGAAAAGATTATATTTATATATATATCTTTTTCCTTTTTATTTCTTTATTTCTTTTCGTTTGCTTTTGTCGCCGAACCCGAGTATCCCCGCACCTCTTCCCCGACGCCGATTCCTCTCGCGTCGAAGCCCTAACCGCTGGCGTGCCCTAACCGCCGGCCACTCGGCGGTTCCCTTCCCTCCTCTCTTCTCCCACTCGTGCATAAGCTCGGACCAAGGGAGAAGCCGACCTTCTTCTTCTCTCGGTGTTTCTCCTCTCTGTGCCTATGCCGCGCGAAGCCTCAGCCGAGACATCTCCGTCGATCCCTTGTCACTGCTCTCTCTGGACCGAAGCAATGCCGGCCACCATTTTCCTCTGCCTGCACCGATCCTCACCCCTGTGCCCTAGAGCCGATCACCGTGCAATACTTTTCTTCCTCTGCCCTGGTGTGAGTTCACTGCCCGGCACTCGGCACACTGGAGGATCTAATCGTTGGTGATCAGATCAATTTATTGTTGAGGATACGAACATTATGTATTTTGGTTTTATCATTAGGGCTTACAGAGCCTAGATGTTATCATGGACTCGATGATATGAGTATTCCTAGGATGTTTAGATTGGTTTCCATTGTCTTTGTTGACGATATGGTGATCTATTTCGGATCCGAGGTGAGTCACGTGCACCACCTTTGCATAGATCTAGAGATGATTCGACGAGAATATCTATATGTGATTATCAGTAGTGCTGATTTGGATTGTCTTATGTGATGATGTTTGGGACACACGGTCACCAGTAGGAGTGTACCGTGGTTCCACAGGAGATATAGGTTGTTACCGTTGGGAGCAGCCGAAATTAGTGCAGGAGATCCGCAGTCCTTAGGACTGGCAGGATAATACATACCTTTCGTCGAGGGTTTCTTTCGCATAGTTATGCTACTTACACGCCTTACCAGGAAAGGCGTGAAGTTCACTTGGACTGAGGATTGCAAGACCAGCTTCTAGGAGCTGAGGCGAAGACCAGTGTTGGCTCCGATTTTGGTTTTTCCTTTTGGAGAGGACGGATTCGTGCTTTATACCAACGCATCTCTACAGGATTTGGCGCTGTTCTGATGCAGCACGACAGGATAGTCTTCTATGTTTCTCGGTGGTTGAAGGAGCATGAGAAGAACTACCCTGTATATGATCTGGAGCTAGTCGCCATTATTTTTGCCATGAAGATTTGGCGACAATGTTTATATGACGTTACATTTGAGATTCTCACTGACCATAAGAGTCTCAAATATCGGTTTACTTAGAAGGAATCTAATCTCCAACAGGGAAGATGGATAGTGTTCCTAAAAGATTTTGATTGTACCATTAGCTATCACCCAGGAAAAGCTAATGTGGTTGTCGACGAACTTAGCAAGAAGTCCAGAGGGACTTTAGATTGCCACCGAGTGGTGGTCACAGACTTGATTTAGGGATTCTCCGAATTATGCCTTGAGGAGCGGGGACGGACAGAGCAGGGTATTCTGATTATCATGGTTGCTCAGTCGTCGATCAGGACGAGGATCCGAGAGCCCTAGGCTGTTGATCAGTATTTGCAGTTTATTTGCAGTCAAATAGCTTCCGGACAGTAGACCGAGTTCACACGAGACGAGGAGGGTATTATATACTTCCGAGGCAGTTTATGCGTATCTCAGTCTCATCCGGTTTTACAGGAGCTACTTCAGGAGGCTCATCGCTTTCGAATTGTGGTTCACCCAGGCGGGACCCGCATGTATCAAGATTTGATGCGTTCCTATTGGTGGAACGGAATGAAGAAAGACATCGCAGATTTTTATAGCTAGATATCTTGTTTATCAGCAGGTTGAGGGCTGAGCACTCGAGACCTGCCAGATTTCTTCAGCAGGTTCCTATTCCTGAGTGGAAATGAAAACCCATTACTATGGACTTTGTGGTGGGTTTGCCGAGGACACGACGAGGTCATGATGCGATTTGGGTAATCGTTGATCGATTAACCAGATCCGCGCACTCGTTAGTGATTCGGAAGACTGATTTCCTGGATCGATTGACAGATCTGTATTGCCGGGAGGTTATCAGATTACATGGTGTCCCTTTGACTAGTATTTCAGATAGAGACCCCGGTTCACGTCTCGTGTCTGGCAGAGTCTGCAGCAGGCCTTGCGAACGCAGCTCTGTTTTAGTACAACTTTCCATCCGCAGACAGATGGACAGTCAGTGCGGACCATACAGATTCTAGAGGATTTGCTGAGGTCATGTATGTTGGTTTTTAGAGGCAGTTGGGAGGACCATTTGCCATTGGTAGTGTTCGCCTACAACAACGGTTTGCATTTGGCTATCCAGATGACACCGTTTGAAGCGTTGTATGGTAGGCCTTGTCGGACACCCACCCTTTGGGATGACGTTGGGGAGGCCCAGTTGTTGGGACCTCATAGAGCTCAGCATGAGACAGAGTTGGTCCGTACTATCAGACGGAGGATGTCAGAGGCACAGGACCGCCAGAAGAGTTACGCTGATCGGAGACGCAGACCACTAGAGTTTTCTGTTGGTGATCATGTATTTCTGCGAGTTTCACCCACGAAAAGGGTGAAGAGATTAGGCCTCAGAGGTAAGCTAGCTCCGCGGTATATTGGCCCTTTCGAGATCTTGGAGAGGATCAGAGCGGTGGCTTACCGGTTAGCACTACCACCGTCCCTGGCAGGCGTCCACGATGTATTCCACGTATCTATGCTGCGGAGATACGTACCTGATCCAACGCATGTGCTAACAGATATTCCAGTTCCAGTTCAGCCTGACATTACTTATGAGGAGGTTCCGGTACGGATTCTCGACCGGAAAGAGCATCAGTTGCGGAACAAGACTATCCGGCTGGTTAAAGTCGGATGGCAGCATCACTCGGATGAGGAGGCTACTTTGGGAGCTCGAGGATACTATCCGAGCTCGATACCCCCATCTTTTCACTTGAGGTATGTGATTTATTTACCGTTCGGTATTTGTACTCTATACCTGTTGTTGGTGGTTGCTGATGGTAGATAACGAAATTTGGGGACCAAATTTTTATTAGTGGGGGAGAATGTAAAATACCGAAAAATAGGCGAATATTAATAAGGGAATTTTTCGGAATTTTTGGAAATTTTTCGAGAATTTTTCGGAACTCGTACGGACGAGTTAACGGGGATAAAAACGGGGTCCGGAAAAGCCTGTTTAGGCTACCCGATTTAAGCGAGGAAAAGATTATATTTATATATATATCTTTTTCCTTTTTATTTCTTTATTTCTTTTCGTTTGTTTTTGTCGCCGAACCCGAGCATTCCCGCACCTCTTCCCCGACGCCGATTCCTCTCGCGTCGAAGCCCTAACCGCCGGCGTGCCCTAACCGCCGGCCACTCGGCGGTTCCCTTCCCTCCTCTCTTCTCCCACTCGTGCATAAGCTCGGACCAAGGGAGAAGCCGACCTTCTTCTTCTCTCGGTGTTTCTCCTCTCTGTGCCTATGCAGCGCGAAGCCTCAGCCGAGACATCTCAGTCGATCCCTTGTCGCTGCTCTCTCTGGACCGAAGCAGTGTCGGCCACCGTTTTCCTCTGCCAGCGCCGATCCTCACCCCTGTGCCCTAGAGCCGATCACCGTGCAATACTTTTCTTCCTCTGCCCTGGTGTGAGTTCACTGCCCGGCACCCGAGCCTAGTGCCGACGCTGAAGACTTCTCTTCTCCTCCTCTCTGTTGTGCCAAGAATCAAAGGAACGTGCCCTAGATTTCCTATTGCTGCCGGATCTGAACAAAATAGCAAGGTGAGTTGGGATTTGTTGTATGATCCGTTTGAATCCAACAACGATTTCAGCAGTGAGGTTGGGTTTTGCAGGGTTGTGCGCTGTGGGGAAATTTGCAGCAAGGAGTTCTTGCTGTGGTATACCTTGTTTCTAGTAAGCAATCAGCTCATCGTGTTCTATGTTCAATAACGACTGAGATTGAGGTATGGTGTAGGGATTTGGACTTACATGAGTTAGTATGATTGATATATAATTTTTGGTTCATGTTGTTGGATAATTGTAGTATGCCGATATGGAAGGAATAATTATTTGGGTTTGAATAGAGGAAGAATTTATCCCTGCTGTAGTATAATTTAAAACGGAGATTCGGGATAATTAGGGTTTCCCTGATTTAGTATCGTGGATTTTATTAAGCTATTTAAATTCATTTGAATTGTAGCTAAATAAAATATATCTATGTGTTCGTCACAGGACTTTGATTCGGGACGGTATCTCGACGAGTATCTTGATTACCGGATTTGACCAGATTGGACTTTTCTTTTGGAGGCGGGTACCTCTTGTCTTATCTTTTATGATATTGTCATTGGATATGCATAGTATTTTATAACTACAAGCAATGAATATGTTTGCCTTTGGTATGTCACTGTTTGATATCCATAGCATGTTAGATTTGTCACCTGTGAAGTATCCGTACTTATATCTCGTGATTTGTTGCCATGAGTACCTTATTGCCATGAGTATCTTAGTTTCTAGAGTGACATACCATGCTTTACTGAGGTTAGGGTTAGACTCTGGATTTTTGTTTCTGACATGTATATCCAAATTATCTGATACTTAGATTTTTATGCCATGCTTGGATTGTGTATTTATATTGGTATATCATATATGATTCGTGTACCTAGATCTTGTGGTTTTGATCTGTGCATATTGTAGGTACATATGCTATGGAAGGGGGATATGTTTAGGATCTAGGTTGTTATGCCATAGAGGACCAGTATACCCTAGATCCGTGGATTTAACATACTGATACTGTGGTACCCATATTATGTATATATGGATTTTTCTTTATGCTGATCAGGACATTCCATACTTATTATGTTTAGGACATAGGTTTTTGATATTCTATCTGACCTGTGTACTCTAGATCTTGGTATGTGACCATCGATTTTACCGTACTCATTTTATACATATGGATATGGTTATGTTGATCAGTTTATGACCATGCTTAGTGTCATGCATCATGATTGCATGCTGCGCGATTGTCGGCTCTACTATGGTTGAGCACATCGCCAGTTACATGTACTGCACACACCACCACTCATGGATTAGTGGTATATCAGACAGGTGTGTGGCGGTTCTGCTGTTTGGCTCCGTTGGTCTGAGGACTCAGCGTGGTAGCCGGCAGTCAGTTCCGTTCTGTTTGGCTCCGCTGGCATTTAGTGTAGCAGCGTAGTAGCCGGCAGACGGTGGACTCTGTTTGGCTCCGTTGGTCAGGTGACTCAGCGTGGTAGCCGGCAGAGATACCTCCCCGTCATTGTGTACCGAAAGATGAGAGCATTGAGCTCCCCCATTTATGATTTGGGGTCACAGGACAGGAGTACTCTGACAGCATCCCGTCCACTCGGTCACTCATCAGGAGTACCTACCCACTCGGTCTCACCATTTGTGTGTGAGATGACTGACTGGCGTCAGGGGTGACCAGGACGCATCATTAGCATCATATGCATTGATGCATTTATATTTTTATGATTGTGTTTGCTGCATTTGGTTACTGCATTTTGGTTGGATACATACTTTTGACCTGCATACAGGATTATTGACACTTTCGGTTTGATGACCCTTTTGTCTGGATAGGAGTTCCTGGTGAGTACAGCTTCCTCAGTTACCTTTCAGTTTTACGTATTCCCTATATATCATTAGGAAGCTGTATTCCATGTTTGTTGCTGTTAGATATATCTTACTACTCATGTCCATTGGTATTCGCTGAGTTGTTGAACTCACCCCCGTTGATACTATATTTTTCAGGTACCAGGTTGGTTTTGGTGTCGCTTGAAATATCCTGTCTGTTGGTCCCCACGTCACATCAGAAGACTTATCAGTTTCACGTATGTTTTGTTTGTTTATGTATCAATTTGTTTAGCTCTGTACTCTGGTTTTGTTTTTGGAGTGTTGATGTTGATATGTGGTATTTTGTATTTGTTATTGATTGTGTAAGCCTAGCCGGCTAGCAGTCTTTGTGTTTTGGTTTTGTTCCAGCCGAGTGGGCTGATGATATATATATATAACTGCGTGGTTGTGTGTATATATTCCAGCCGCCTGTGGCTGATGTATATTGTGTATGTAGAAAATTTCAGATTGTCCGCCGTTCAGGGGAGGTGCTGCCAAAATTTCTTCGGACAGGGACTCCTCCGGGGCGTGACATCGTCTGTTAGATATCCTTCCTACCCCCCAAAATTTTTTCATGTTTTCTTACCCAAAGTGTTCAGAGCCCGGTGTTTTATTGTTCCAATCCCAAACTAAGATGGTCCTTTTTGAGGATATGTCATCATCTCTTAAAGCTTGGTAATCTCGCTTCTTCTTTATAAAGTTTCCAGGACCCATTCCTTGGTCTCATGGCGGGAGATCCTCCTTACCTCTCTTGCCCGACGTCAGGGAGTTTCATCTTCATCCTTCTTTTCCTATTTATTGTGAAAAGTTGTTATATCGTCGGCTTTCTATCCCTAAGTGACTAAGGGTCGATCTTCTATACTTATTTGGTCTAAGCCTCGTCAAGCCTATGTATGACACAAGGCTCTTTAGGTAAAATCTTGCTTCCTTCTTGTTGATTTTAACTAACTAAAATATTTTTTCTTTCTATGTAGTGGAGAATTTTTATTCTGCTTTAATCGATGAAGAACTGCGTTTGGATGAGGACACCATTCGTGCAAAGGAACAAGAGCGTCTTGCTGCCATTGCCTTGCCACCTTCGGTTGAAGATCTGATTCCTTTGGTTGAGGCGTCCAGTTCTCATGTGGTTCCGGAGGCTCCTGAGGGTTCTTCTGCGGAAATTTCTGTTATTCCATTGCCAGCTGCCTCTTCTCCGGCGGTGGCTGCTCCTTCGTCAGCTACTCCCCTTCCTATTATCGAGCTTACATCTCCTGTGAGCTCTGGTAAATCGATAGCTGAAGTTTCTCCTGGTAAACGCCCTGGGCGCAAACTCACTAGAGCTCCTCCTCCCAAAAGGAGACTTATCCTTCCCACCGATGAACTTGTCTCAGAAGGTTTTGTTCCTGCTGACCTTCCTTCTGACGAACCTACATTGGCTGAGCTCTATCCTTCTCTCACCTTCCCTGCCTCACCTTCTTCTAGCACTAGTGCCCCT
Organism: Zingiber officinale; assembly: GCF_018446385.1. NCBI lineage: Eukaryota > Viridiplantae > Streptophyta > Magnoliopsida > Zingiberales > Zingiberaceae > Zingiber > Zingiber officinale. Next base: position 62,253,724 of record NC_055992.1, read on the forward strand.
GGTGATGTTTCTTTCGCCTTTCCATTGTCTATTCCAGAATCCGGATCCTTACCTTCCTCACCCTCTTCTTATTTAGTTTTTGCTCCTCCTTCTATTCCTACTTCTTCTTTCTCCGCAGGTTCTTTTTGTTGGGTTTTTCGGGCCGCGAAAACTGCTTTTCGCGTCGCGGAAACCCCGAATCACCCAAAGCCGTAGATCCGTGCAAGGAAAAACCGAATGAAGTACAAGTACGAGTTTCAAAAATTTTAGATCTACTCCTAGATCTATGTGTTGAGAACTTTTACCTTTGAAGCGTGCCCTCACAAAATTCTCGCTCGTCCATGGTACGTGTCGGATCTCCAAAGTATCAAGGTAGATACTTTTCTAGTGATATCCACACGAACAAGGAGTGCTCTCTAGCACTCAAGGATGGAGAAGAGAGACCCCAAGTGTGCTAGCACTCTCTCTAGGGCTCTCGGATGGGAATGGAAGAAGAAAGGAAAGCAAAGAAGAGAATACAATACACTCCTCTAAAATATTACCTTTCTTCTTGGACTTCTTGGATTAATTCACTCATTCACCTTCTTCCACCATGAAAAAGTACACGGCAACCTCTAGAGAAGGAGAAAGAAGAGACCAAGGAAGAAGAAGAATCAAGCATTCAACACACATAATTCGAAGAAACCATCAGTGGGCATCAGAAAGATCTGGTGGTTCTTTCTCAGGGAACCCAATAAAAGCGTCAGGGAAATTCGATGTAGATACAGTCACTCTTATGTCTGCAAAGCTAGACGCTCTGACCAAGAAGTTTGAGGCCATGGGGAACAACAACAACACGGCCAATGCGATAGTTTGTATTTGCGAAACTTGTGGAAGTACGGATCATGCTCAAGATACTTGCCCCTAGGGCCAATACAAGCACAGATATACCAACTCGAGCAGTGTGATGCAATAGTCAGCTACAATCAAAGGAAAAATAATCCGTACTCCAATACCTACAATCCAGGTTGGAGGAATCACCCAAACTTCTCATACCGGAACAATCAGCACCAAGGGCTAGCAAAATAAAGCTATCAACCTGGACAACAGAGCTACTCACCTGGGCAACAGGGCTACTCATCTGGACAACAAACTTTTCAACAACAACCTTCACAATTGCCCAGAATTGAAAAGATACTTGAAGAAGCTCTCTCAGAGCAAAAAGAGATGAAGAATGAGATCAAGCTGTTAACCCAAAGAATGGAAAATTCTGAGAAACATCAAAAGATGCAAGATAGCCAGATAGCCCAGATAGCCCAATCCATCTCAAGAGCACAGGGAACATTTCCAGGGAAGCCAGATATAAACCCAGTGGAATATTGCAACCGCATTGAGATGAGGAGCAGACGTACTGTGGGAGACCCCAAAATCATTACTCAGAAGGAACCTGACTCAGAGAAAGAGCCCTCTCCCCTAATTCCCAATCAGACTCAAAACAGGGATGGAGAGGAGTTTACTAAAAAAAGTTGAAGGAACTCTTGAAGTTCCCCCACTGAGTCAGACGATTCCTTTCCCTCAGAAACTGATAACCTCCCAGAAGGATGAAGAATTCAACCGATTCTTGAGGAAGATCAAGGAAATTTGCATAGAAGTACCACCGATAGATGCACTACACCAAATGTCAAAGTTCGCAAAGTTCTTAAAGGGTATTTTATCTAATAGAAGGCAGAAGGGCGACTTCGACACCGTAGCATTAACAGAGAATTGCAGTGCTCTCCTTATGGCAAATTCTCCACCAAAACCTCAGGATCCAGGAAGTTTCTTTATACTATGAAAAATTAATTCTGAACTCATACCAAGAGCTTTCTGCGACTTGGGGGCCAGCGTTAGCCTACTTCCGTACTCTTTATGTAAGAAGCTGGGCCTCCAGAACATTAAACTGACCACTATGGCACTGCAATTTGTTGGATCATGAACGTTCGATAGACGGGGGTGAATATCGATTAAAAACTTTCGTAAAGAGTTAAGCAACGGAAAAAGAATAAGCGAAAAGAGCAATGCTGACACAGTTCGATTTACTTGGTTCGGAGCCTGTGTCGACTCCTACTCTAAGGCCCGTACACAAGGGTGCTTTTGATGGGAAATTACTAATTAATTTGAAAGATTATTACACAACTAAGTATAGAATTAACTAGGAAAAATAAAACCGACAATTAGTAAAGAAAGAGCGAACTAGAACTTTGCCGGAGAGCTTTCGTAGCGTCGCAAGAGCACCAGAGATCGAATTGAGAGTTGATGTTGGAGTTTCAGCCTTGACCCTCCTTATATAGGAGGCTCGGGGTGCCTAGAACCTTCAGGGCGCCTTGACCATGACGTAGCCGAGCCAACCCACGAACTCCACGTGGTGAAATGACGTTTAGGATAAAACTTTGTCTCCGGGCGTCCGGGTACCTCTCGGGCGCCCGGACCCAAGTTTTCCAGTAGGCTCCTTCCTACAAGAACAACTTTAGTCCGAGGCAATTATACCCTGCAACACAGATTGTTAGCACAGTTTTATAGATAAGAAAAATAGTAATTAGATTCCGTCTCTCCGAGATCGGTATCTAGTCAAGATCTTGACTTAGAGTTCCGAGATGGTTCTAAGTCGGATCGGCACCTAAGTTCCCTTCCCGGGAACGCATCCTCACAGTCACTCAACTTTAGTGACTTACCTTCTCCTACCTGCCAGACGTCTGGTCAGCCCTTCGACCTGTTTGGACTTCGTGCCAGCTATCCGGTCAGCCCGTTGACCTAGCGAACTCCACATGGCGAAATGACATTTGGGATAAAACTTTGCCTCCGGGCGCCCGGGTACCTCCCAGGCGCCCAGACCCAAGTTTTCCAACCGACTCCTTCCTGCAAGAAAAACTTTAGTCCGAGGCAATTATACCCTGCAACACAGATTGTTAGCACAGTTTTATATATAAGAAAAATAGTAATTAGATTCCGTCTCTTCGAGATCGGTATCTAGTCAAGATCTCGACTTAGAGTTCCAAGATGGTTTTAAGTCGGATCAACGCCTAAGTTCCCTTCCTGGGAACGCCTCCTCACAGTCACTCAACTTTAGTGACTTACCTTCACCTACCTGCCAGACGTCCGGTCAGCCCTTCGACTCGTCTGGACTTCACGCCAGCTATTCGGTCAGCCCGTCGACCTAGCTGGACTTCGTGCCAAACATCCGATCAGCCTGTCGACCCATTTGGACTTTGTGCCAGCTATTCGGTTGGCCCGTCGACCTAGCTAGGTTTCGTGCCAGACATCCGGTCAGGCCATCGACCTGTCTGGGTTTCTCCTACACACTCGATCAGAGTGCTAGATCAACAACAAAACTAACTTAACCTATTTTGTCATTCATCAAAACTTAGGTTAGACTGTTAGTGCTAACCACACCAACAATCTCCCCCTTTTTGAGGGGATGACAACTTGGTTAAGTTAGTGTAAAATGCAAGTAAGACAAGCATTAACATGCTTTTAAGTTAGTTTATATTTATAATTTGTTTTAGCTAACTTAACCACCTAACCCTCCCCCTTTGGCATTCATCAAACACAAACATATTATAAATATAGAAAAATTGTAATAAAGAATATGGACAGTTGCAAGAGACAAGTCAGATTGACTCGGGGAGTTAAAATAATTAAAGATTTTGCTTTAAAGAGTATCTCTTAACCTTTTCAAAATAGCTAAGTTATGAAAAATAGCTAAGTTTAGAAAAATAACTTAGTAATAAGTTTGCAGATTTTCAACAGATAATTTTTGCAACCATAAATTAAAAAAAAGCTAATTTTCAAGTTAAAGCTAACTTCAAAGAGGCCAATTTTTAAACATAAGTGTATAAGTTCCAAATTAATTTAATTTTCAAAATAACTTTGATCTTGAAACATTTTTCAACCATAAATTTTATAAAAGTAATTTTACAATAGTAAGATTTAAAAAAAAATGTCAGATTTAATATTCAAAATCTAATTCTTCAGAGTTATGTTTGTGAAATCTAATTTGCAAAACTAAGTTTTTATTTTCTTAAATTAATTTTCAATATTTAAGATCATAGTTTCAAAACTAAGTTTGTAAAATTTGATTTTCAAAACCAGTTTTCAAACCAAGTTTATAACATACAATTTTCAAAACAAAAAAAAATTTAATATAAAACTTGGTTTTACAAAGGTTAGGTTTCTAAAACATTTTTAGAAGAATATTTTCCAAAACCTAATTTCAAAAAAATATTTTAAAAAATGTGAAAATGATTATTGCTCCCCCTGAACCTGACATTGTTAAATCTATCTAACTAGTTAGCTACTTACAGACTATTCAGAGGATAGCAGGTTTCACTTGGTTAGTCAAGTTAAGTCTAAGCATCTGTTAGTATTTGACTGCACTGAATGACTTAATTTGATTAATATCTGGTTGATATTTAACGCCCAGACTTATATAGATGCACTGACATAAGCATCTTAAGTCTAGGCAGCTTGCCTATACATCTCACCCCTTTCTAAGTTTGGCAATCACAAACAAGGAAGTCCTAGGGGGTTGGTGAGAAGGTCAAATACTAGCCCTTGGGGAACATGATTTCTAGGGAATTTTTCTAGTCTAAGGCTAAAACTGTTTTGAAATTCTAAAAATAAGAAATTTTGAAAACATAAAAGTATTTTATCTTAGAATTTGAAAATAACCATTTTTTAAAATAATTTTAAGATTCCTAATCTATTAGGCACATCCCTAGTTTTCTACGTAGATTGCTAAATTCACTTTTAGGGAGGGGTTTAGTAAATATGTCATCTAAATTAGACTTTGACTCAATGTACTTGAGTTCAATGTTTCCTTTAGTGACATGATCCCTGATAAAGTGATGCCTAATTTCAATGTGTTTGGTTCTGGAATGATGCACGTAATTTTTTGTTAAATTAATTGAACTAATATTGTCAATTAACACTTTTACATTTGTAAGGTTTAAGTTAAAATCTTTTAAAGTATGAATCATCCATAATAATTGTGTAACACATTCTCCTATGGCTATATATTCTGACTTAGTTGTGGATAGCGCAACACAGTGTTGCTTCTACTGAACCATCTAACAAGTGATGGACCTAGTAGTTGACAATCACCACTTGTGCTTTTGCGGTCTAATTTGCACCCAGCATAGTCTGAGTCAGAGTACCCTATTAATTCAAAGTTATTAGTTCTAGGATACCAAATACCTACATTTGTTGTTCCTTTAAGGTATATGAAGATTCTTTTAACCTGAGTTAAATGTGATTCCTTAGTGCAGGTTTGGTATCTAGCACACATACTAACTGCAAATAAAATATTGGGTTGACTTGCAGTTAAGTATAGTAAGTTACCTATGACACTCCTATAATATTTTAAGTCAACCGGTTTTCCATTTGGGTCATTATCTAGGATTGTGTTCACGACCATAGGCATTTTTATCTCTTTAGTATTTTCCATTCCGAATTTTTTAAGTAATTCTTTAGTGTATTTTTGTTGATAAATATAGTTTTCTTCATTTGTTTGTTTGATTTGTAATCCTAAAAAATAAGTTAGTTTTCCTACTAAACTCATTTCAAATTCTTATTCCATTAGACTTGTGAATTCATCTAAAAATTGTGAATTTGTTGACCCAAAGATGATATCATCTACATATATTTGGGCTATGAAAATATCCTTTTGTATTAACTTAACGAAAAGGGTTGGGTAAATTTGACCTTGGTTGAACCCTTTAGAAATTAGGTACGAAGTAAGTCTTTAAGTCTTTCATACCATGCCCTAGGGGCTTGCTTAAGTCCATAAAAAGCCTTCTTTAATTTAAAGACATAATCAGGGTTTTTTAGATTTTCAAACCCAAGTGGTTGTCCTACATAGACTTCTTCTTTTATCAGTCCATTTAGGAAGGCTGACTTAACGTCCATTTGGTACAGTCTAACCCCTTTGTGGGTTGCATAACTAAGTAAGATTCTAATGGACTCTAATCTAGCCACTGGGGCATAAGTTTCATTGTAGTCAAGTCCATCTACTTGATTGAACCCTTTAGCAACTAGTCTAGCTTTATTTCTTGTGATTTCCCCCGTTTCACTTAATTTATTTCTAAATAACCATTTTGTTTCTATTATCTTTTTATTTTTGGGTGGTGGCACTAAATCCCAAACTTCATTTCTTTCAAATTGAGCTAGTTCTTCTTGCATAGCAATTACCTAGTCTGGGTCAAGTAACGATTCAGCCACTGTTTTAGGTTTAATTTTTGAAATTAATGACATTTGACTTAAGTTTCTAAAGGATGACCTAGTCTGTACCCTTAGGTCTGGATCACCAATTATTTGGCTAGTTGGATGATTTGGGTTGACTCTAATAGTTCTAGGAGGTTGACTCTCTTGAGGTTCTTCTTCCTCTTCGTGATTTAGAGATTGATTGGTTCCTTCAGAATTGGTATTTTCTTGAACAAATTCAATTGGTTGAAGTTGAGTTTGTTCTTGGTTTTGTTTAGATTTTTCAAATTTTACATTAGTAGTTTCTTCAATTATTAAAGTAACCTTATTATAAACTCTGTAACCTCTACTGTTTAGGGAGTATCCTACAAAGATTCCATTTTCTACTTTAGATGTGAATTCTCCTAAGTGTTCTCTTGTATTTAAAATGAAGGCTGGGCACCCAAATACTTTAAAGTATTTTATATTGGGATGTTTATTATAATAGATTTCAAAGCAGGTTTTATTATGTGTTTTGTTTAGTGTTGTTCTATTTTGTACGTAGCAGGTTGTACTAACAGCTTCTGCCCAAAAGTATTTAGGTAGGTTGTATTCGTTCAGCATTGTTCTAGATGCTTCAAGTAAAGTTCTATTTTTTCTTTCTACAATTCCATTTTTTTTTGGTGAGTTTTGGGACACGAGAATTCGTGATGATAGCCGTTTCGAGACAAAATTTATTAAAGTTATGATTTTTAAATTCTCCCCCATTGTCACTTCTAATTCTTTTGATTTTAAGGTCTTTTTCATTTTCAACTTGTTTACAAAAGTTTGTAAACATTTCAAAAGTTTCATCTTTATTTTTTAAGAATTTGACCCAAGTGAACCTAGAGTAGTCATCTATTATGACTAGACAATATAAACTTTCATTTATTGATTTGACTTCATGGGAGTCAAATAGATCTAGTTGTAGAAGTTCTAATATTGAGTTGGTTTGTGATTGATTAGTTGGTTTGTGAGTAGATTTTGTCTATTTACCTTGTTGACAAGCATTACATATGGTTGAGTCTAAGTTAGGTAACTTTGGTAAGCCTCTAACTAATCCATTTAATTTGCTTATATTTCTAAAATTTGTGTGTAGCATTCTTCTATGCCATAACCAAGTTTCTTCTTTTTGTGTTAAATAACACTTAACTGAAGAAGTGGTTAAGTTAATTGTATAGATGTTGTCTTTTCTAAAGCCTTTTAGACTTATAGTAGGATTATCTAGATGTTTGATTAAGCATTCTGTAGATAAGAATTTAATCTTATACTTAGTGTCACACAATTGACTTATACTTAGAAGATTATATTTAAAATTTTAAACAAGTAAGACATTAGTAATAATAAAATCTATTTTTAATTCAATATTACCTATACCAATGTAACGCCCCGCCTTCTACGGGCTAAGCTGTAAGGCCGGGGGTTACATTATGCTGTTGCTAAACTATTCTTAATGTGCGGAAAACTGATCTAATTTTAAATTTCTTTATGCTAATGTAATTTCTTTGTTCTACATGTGCTAAGGGATGAGATCTAAGGTATACATGACATATCTTTCATCCCCCATGGTCAAGGAGCTACAACTAAAGGTTTCTAGTCAACATCCAGCTTCCCGATCGATTGAGCTTATCACTCAATCGATTGGAGCTATTGGATCGATCCACTGATCGATTCAGCTTGCTACTGTGCACGGAGGTCCCGTCTGGATCGATCGGCTGATCGATCCAGTCTGGCCAATCGATCTAGTGATCGATTCCAGAGCTCTATGTTCGCGACAGAACGCTACCGGATCGATCGGCTGATCGATCCAGGAGCTTACTGTTCGCAGAACAAGCTGCCCAATCGATCAACTAATCGATTGAGGAGCCTCCAATCGATCGGCTGATCGATTGGGGTTTCTGATTTCGTATCAGAAGTCTGATTTCAGCACTGTTTCATGCTCAAATCACATATATCAACTCTATAAACAAAAACAAACCTACTAGACCTATCATTACTCATGGCTAGCTAACTAAGATCATGACAATCAGTAATCTAAGCATAACTATCGCAATTCAAGACACATAATTAACCAAAAGTGCAGAAAAGTAACACTACAAGAAATACTAAGTTCTTAAGTTGCTAGTTTCTCCAAAGATCTTTATTCCAAGTTCCTATCCACACACATCTTCATTGCATTGTCCTCCAGCCTTCGCTAATCCATCTTTCCTTTACCTTTATCTGCAGTGTAAGGAAAAGAAGTATCTATAAGCGTGGGAACTTAGTAAGAAACCATCTACCTCACAAAACATGCATACTGTGATACGGTTAGCCGTGGAGGGGCCCAAGAGGAAAGGGTGAGAAAGGTCACGGCCATATAGCGGTCAAAAGTCAAGAGGACGTGACGGTCAATAGTCAAGCTGACTAGGCAGTCAAAAGGCTAGCCTATGGAATAGGCAGAGGTCAGGCAGACTGGTTGTTCAAGCAGGCGAGGCCGTGGGAAAACAAAGGATGTCGGCAAGCGGAACCTGGGGTACAGGTCGGGATCGGCAAAGCTGGGCAGAGGCAGCTCGAGCTGCAGGCCTATGGTCGAGGGACAAGAAACAAATAAAAGGTCGGAAGCGGCAGGGCTGTGTAGAAGCGGCTCAGTCTGCAGGTCTGCGACTCGAAGGCCCGGAAGTGCAAGCCACAAATCAAAGGTCGAAAGCGGCAGGGCTGTGTAGAAGCAGCTCGGTCTGCAGGTCTGCGACTCGAAGGCCCGGAAGTGCAAACCACAAATCAAAGGTCAGAAGCGGCAGGGCTGTGCAGAGACGGCTCGGTCTGCAGGTCTGCGACTCTAAGATCTGGAAGTGCGAGTCACCAGTCACAGGTCGGAAGCGACTGGGCTGTGTAAAGACAGCCCGATCTACGGGCTTACAGTCGAGGGTCGGCAAATACAGGGTACAGAATACAGACTGTGATCGACAGGGCTGTTCAGGGTTAGCATGACTAACAAGTAACGCATAGAGGCGAGATCTGGTCGAGGGGTGTGAGGTAGATGCAGACCGCGATAAATAGGACGAGCTACGCTGTGAAGGAGTCGGAGGATCACAACTGTCTGTCAAGGGTAATCATTGCATACTAGGGAGATGTGCGGAGGCGGAGGTTCCTAAGCGAGAGGATGCTCTCATAACCAATGGCAGCCTGACAGATGTCCTTCACTACGAGACAAAACCCCTGTGTAAAGGCGAAGGTTCCTAAACAAGAAGATGCCTTCACGACCAATAGCAGCACGACAGGTGTCGGGGATATACGACAAAGCCCAGCGTCTAACGTTTTCTAACAGGATGGCAGGTCCTGGAAGCAAGGCGGGTGCATAAAAAGGAGGAGATTCCTCATACGCGGGTACGCGCTCTCTCGTCACTTTTTCCACAACTTTTCATTTTCAGTCTCTCTGCTTTTTCTGGGGAAAAAGGATCTGACTTGAGCGTCGGAGGGCCTGATCCGGGGACTTTTTCCCTGGGTTCTGGTCTCTAACGTGAGGGAGGGAGATCGTCTGAGTGTATGCAGGGTCCTGCAGCAGCGTTAGCCACCCATGGGAGCCGAATCGCCCATGACATTTCGTCAACAACCAGGCCACCGCGACTAGCCTCAGTCCGACTCAGCCTTCGGACAGGATCAAATTTGGCGCCGTCTGTGGGAAACACAACAGCCTGATCCGAAGCGTGAAGATGGAGGACTCCGGTCGATGTTCCAGCAGGAGGATTAATGTCACCATGACCGCGGGGGAGTACGAGCTCTTCAAGGACGTCAGAAAGCAAGCCGCCTCTGAAAAGCAAGGAACAGTTTCGCGGCCTTGCTTAGCACCTGAAGCGTCCAAAGAACCAGCTCCTGCCTCCGACAGGGGCTCGAAGAGGAAGCAGTAGGAAGAACCCCCCCGTACCTCTTTCCAAGAGCCTCGCCGCAACTATCATCGAGCCAGACCTCGTGAGCATAGTCCGAAGAAAAAGGAGCCGCCGGCGTCGGTGGCAGAAAGCTCTCTACATCCACCTCGGGATTCAGGAAAGGGAAAAGCTATAATCCCTGCCAGAGATCTGCCTGAAGACCCGGATGACAAGGTACCCTTCTCAGCTCAGATCCTGAGGGAAAGCCTGCCCAAGGGGTATCGAGCCCTGAACATTGGAGAAAATGATGGGAGCAAGGACCCGGAAGAGCACCTGAGGAAGTTCAAGAACGCGGCTATCTTGTATCAATACAGCGATGCTGTCAAATGCCGGGTGTTTCTACACACCCTGTCCGGGTCGGCGCAGAAGCAGTTCGATGGATTGCCCCCAGAGTCCATCAATCGCTTCATGGATTTCAAAACGGCCTTCCTGCGCCGTTTCGCCAGTAGTCGTAAGTATCAAAAAACCGACCACTGTCTTTTTGCTCTCAAGCAGGATCCGACCGAGCCCTTGCGAAGCTACATCAACCGGTTCAATCAGGTGGCCAATGACGTCCCCTCCGCCACCTCAGAAATATTGATGAGCGCCTTCTCCCACGGATTGCGAGAAGGGGAATTCTTCAGGGACCTCATCAAAAACTCCGCCCGAAGCTTTGACGATATGGTGGAGAAAGCTTCTTGCTACATCAAGGTGGAAGAAGCGCAGGCCGTTAGGCGGAAGGCCGAAAGGACAGTGGCTCCAGGCAACCGACCTGAAAGGAGAGTACCGCAACCAGCTCAGCCCTTCCAGCGCGGTCAACCCAGGCCTGCCCCTCAGCCCGCTCAGGGAGTCAGACCAGCTCCGCGAGTTGCTGCTATACACGCACCGAGACCTGGACCAAGGGGAGCACCATATTGCACATATCATCGGTCCAGGACGCACGATCTTAGTAACTGCTTCCAATTCGTTCGTGATTCCAGGAGAGCTGCCAAGCAGGGTCTGCCCCCCCGGAGTTAGGGCCCCAAATACAGAGGTTGGAGGAGGAACGGGCCGTAGCAGGACGTGCTCGTCAGACCCGGCCTGACCTAGCCGACCCATCTAACCAAGCTGGCCTCGGGGAAGACCGAAGAGATGCCGGAGAACTGGAGAACCGGGGCAATGCTGCTGTGCGAGAGATCGGCATGATTTCAGGAGGGCCCACTGACGGGGACTCAGGCCGAGCCCGTAAGTCACACGTTCGACGGTTGTATGTGGGAGCCGTGGGATGCAGCCACGAGCAGGCCTCTGGTCCTGTCATTAGCTTTGGGCCACAAGATTTGGAGGGTCTGGAATTGCCCCACGACGACGCCCTCATAATCAAGGCTGTTATCGCTAACAGCCGAGTGGCTCCGGTCTTTGTGGATACCGGGAGCTCGGTCAACATTTTATTCATAGTTGCATTCGAGTAGATGCAGATTGACGCCGCTGAGCTCCAACCCGTGACCACTTCTTTGTACGGGTTCACAGGTAATGAAGTCAAGCCCATGGGTCAGATCAAGCTGGCCATCTCCATGGGCACTGAGCCACTGGTGCGCACCTGGAGAAGTACCTTTATAGTGGTGGATTCGCCTTCCTCCTACAACGTCATCCTGGGAAGGCCAGCTTTGCATGAGTTCCGGGCTGCCGTCTCCACTTTTCACCAAAAGATCAAGTTTCCGGTCGAGGAGCAAGTCGGGGAAGTCAAGGGAGAGAATAAGGTGTCCCGCAGCTGCTACATTGATATGGTCCGGGTGGAGGCGCGCAAGAGCCGGAGGACACAAGATGGGGGAGTGCACGCTATCCAAGAGGAGCCTCTGCCTATTGCCGAGGAGCCTATCCCTTGGGAAGATATTCGGCTGCATGCTGACAGAGCAGAGAGCATCACTCGCATTGCCAGTGACTTGCCACAGGAGCTTAAGTCGGAGCTGATACGGTGCCTGATCCGCAATAGGGACGTTTTTGCTTGGTCACCGGAAGAGTTGCCCGGGGTCAAACCAGAGGTGGCTGAGCACAAGCTGCATATTATACCCGAGGCCAAGCCAGTCAAGCAGAAGAAGAGAAACTTCTCTGCCGACCAGAATAAGATTATCCGAGCTGAAGTGGATCAGCTCAGGAAGGCAGGACATGTTCGAGAGGTACAGTTCCCGTCCTGGCTCTCCAACGTTGTATTGGTAAAAAAGCCTAATAACAAGTGGAGGGTGTGCATAGACTTTCGCGACCTCAACAAAGCCACCCCCAAAGACTGTTATCCTCTCCCGCGGATCGATCAGGTGGTGGATTCAACTGCTGGCTGTGAAAGGATATGCATGATGGACGCTTATCAAGGATATCATCAAATACCCTTGGCTAGGGAGGATCAGGAGAAAGTCAGCTTCATAACGGCCGACGGTACTTTTTGCTATACGGTTATGCCATTTGGACTCAGAAATGCTGGGGCTACCTACCAAAGGATGATGGACAAAGTCTTTCGGAGTCAGATCGGGCGGAACATAGAGGTCTATGTTGATGACATCCTGATCAAGTCCCCCCTGGCGTCCAGTCTAATAAAAGATGTAGAAGAAACCTGTGGGACTCTGAGGCAATATGGGGTAAGGCTGAATCCCCTGAAATGCTTGTTCGGGGCCAAAGGAGGGAAGTTTTGGGGTATCTGGTGACTGAACGAGGGATAGAAGCCAACCCTGAGAAGGTTCAAGCACTTCGGAACATGCAGATCCCTCAGAATCTGAAGGAAACGCAGAAGCTGGTCGGCAGGATAACAACACTGTCCCGATTCATCTCCAGATCTGCAGATCGAGCGGCGCCCTTCTTCAAAGTGCTCAGGAAGGTGGCCAAGTTTCAATGGACGGAAGAATGCACACAGGCCTTTGAGGAGTTAAAGCAATACCTGGAGTCCTTGCCATCGCTGTTCAAGCCTGTTGTGGGAGAGCCCCTTTGGGTCTACATGTCAGCCACCCCCGAGGGCGTGGGGGCTGTGCTGGTTAAAGAGCAGGACAATGTACAACGGCCAGTGTATTTTTTCAGCCATCTATTGAAGGGGGCTAGGTCTCGGTATTCGGCCCTGGAAAAGTTGGTTTACGGACTTGTTCTCATGGCTCGGCGCCTCCGACCGTATTTTTTGGCGCATCCCATCACCGTCCTGACAAATAGTACAATGGGTCGAGCTCTCACCAAGGTGGAGGTAGCAGGTCGGCTTATCAAATGGGCAACCGAGTTGGGGGAATATGATATACAGTATCAACCCCGAACCACGATCAAAGCACAGGCTCTGGCGGATTTCTTGACAGAGGTTTATCAAACAGACTCGGAGGAGGTCTGGAAAATTTATGTAGACGGATCAGCTACCCATCAGGGAAGTGGTGCAGGTGCACTTCTAATATCTCCGCAGGGAGACATCATGCAGCTGGCTGTACGGCTAAATTTCAGAGCTACCAACAATGAGGCAGAGTATGAAGCCTTATTAGCAGGTTTGCAAGCAGCTCGGCATGTGGGGGCAAGCCGAGTCGTAATATACTCGAATTCGCAGCTAGTAACTCAGCAGGTGACCGGACATTTTGAAGCAAACAACGAAAAGATGCAAGTTTACAAGGAAGCCTATGAGAAGATGAGAAAAGATTTTAAAGAGGTCACAGTCACTAAGATTCCCAGGGCTGAAAATGAAAGAGCGGATGAGTTAGCTAAAATGGCCAGCTCCCTGACCACTTGGACGTTTGACAGATCCATAGCACAGACCTTCCTTGTAGCTCAGATAGATCTACAAAATAACCTGGAAGAAGTAATTGATTGGAGGGCACCCATAATAAGTTTCCTCCAGCAAGGAATTGTACCTACCAACTTAGAAGAGGCACGCATGCTCAGGAGACAGACCCATTCTTATGTTATGATCGGAGATCAGCTGTACAAAAAGTCTTTCTCCAGACCTCTGCTCAAGTGCTTGAATATGGAAGAAGCGGATCAGGCCTTGCGGGAGATACATTTGGGATGCTGTGGCAACCACGCAGGTGGAAGAACGCTGGCCCGGAAATTGCTATTGGTCAGGTATTTCTGGCCTACCCTGCAGAAGGACGCACAGAAGCTGGTGAATACTTGTCTGTCTTGTCAAAGGTACCAGAACCTGATGCACCGACCTACAAAGCTGCTGAGAACTTCTATAGTGTCTTGCCCGTTTGACCAGTGGGGTATGGATATCGTAGGACCTTTCCCGATGGCTACGGGGCAGAGACGTTTCTTGCTGGTAGCAGTAGATTACTTCTCCAAGTGGGTGGAAGCGGAAGCTCTGGACAAAATCACTGAAGATGCAGTGATCCAATTCTTATGGAAGAATATCTTTTGCAGATTAAGCCTACCTCACAAATTGGTGTCGGACAATGGCAGACAATTTCAAGGACGCAAAATACAAAATTGGTGCAAGGGGTTCGGCATAACGCAGGCCTTTACTTCGGTGGCGCATCCTTAGAGCAACGATCAGACAGAGGTGGTCAATCGGGAAATAGTGCGAGGGCTCAAGGTCAAGCTGGATCATACGGGGGGCAGTTGGGTGGACGAACTGCCGAGCATTTTGTGGGCCTATCGTACGACACCCCGAGAGAGTACAGGTCTGACACCCTTCCATTTAGTGTATGGTAATGAAGCAGTAGTACCTTTGGAGGTCGGGATACCATCCGTAAGAAGAATGATGTACGACCAAGAAAACACAGAGCGACGGCTGGCCGAACTGGATTTCATCAGCGAAATCCACGAGCAAATAGCTGCCAGGCTGGAAGCCTATAGACAGAGGATGAGATAGAACTATAACAGAAGGGTGATCCCTCGTTTCTTCGGAGAATGAGACCTAGTCTGGAAGCAGGTGAAGCCCTTAGGGGAAGTGACAAAGCTGGCGCCACAATGGGACAGACCATACAAAGTCATCAAAAAACTGGCATCAAGGGCCTATTATTTGCAGGATGCTCAAGGAAGGAATCTAGACGACCTTGGAGTGCTAACTGCCTACGGCCCTATCGAGTTTGAAGGGTGCCAACTCTATGGGTATAAGCCAGGTCGGCCGAGGATTCCGGAGACGGTAGGATAGTCAAGTAAAAATTCGAAGATACTCATGTACATGTAAAAAACTCATCAGTTTTAAGCAGTTGGAACAAATCATTTGAAAGGAGCAAAGATCTCATCCGGAAAGCCTTGAATGATCTGGCCCTGATCTAAGAAGTTTGCGGGAGGGATAGAGCTCAAGAAGTCCTGTGCATGCAGTTGTCTGATAACTCCAGCCGCCGTGTATGGTACGGTCGCAGCAAAGCGTGCCCCGGCCTGGGATAAAAATTCAGGAGAGCTCAGATAGGACCTTCGACTTCGCAGACAACGATCATCCTCTCCTTCTTGATAGACCGCCAGGGCAGTGGATACTCCTGTCAAAGTCGCTCGAGACTGGGATAGTTCCGCCCTCAAGGCCTCCAGCTCAGCCCTTTGAGTTTCCAACTATGCCGCCTGAACCTCCAGTTTATTGTTCTTCTCCTGCAGAAGAGTATCTTTGGACTGTATTTCTTGAGCTTGGTGGGCTAGTTGTTGCTGATACCCCGCCTCGGAGGCAGCTCTTTCCTCCCTCATAGCTCGGAGCTCATCTTTCGCCTGTATCAGGGACCGTTTCTGCTGGTCGGTCTGATTGGTTAAGGCTTGAATCTCCGCTTGCAAAGCATAACTGGCTTGGGCAGGGTCGTTCAGATGCAGTTCTAATGCGGAAACTCTCTCCCGGAGTTCTTTGCTTTCATGATGGAGGGTGTGGAAGGATTGGTTCAGCACCAAAGATTCTGCATGAGTCTAGATGGAAGGAACAACCTTCAGCTGAGGTAAATTAATGGCAAGTGCGAGGTGAGAAGTACTTACTTTTAGCCCAAGACTTTGAGAACCTATGCATCTGGGCTAATGGTGATAAACTACCCATTTGACTCATGCTCTCCGCCCACAAGCTGCCAAGAGAACCTTTCATCATCAGAAGGCTCGTGGGGGCATCATGTCGCCGAGCAAGAGCCGCTTCGGAGGGGATAGTGGTCCTGTAATGATGGCGGGTGGAGGAGGAAGGTTGAGAAGGGCCGGCGTCAGTAGCAGGAGGAGCGGGAGGTGGCTCGGGAACGGGTTCAGTTGGCACAGGGTCGTGATGATCGCCTGGGCTATCTTCCTCAGCAAGAGCGGGGGCAGAGCGGAATGCAGCTGGTCTTCCCCTGTAAGGGTTGGGGGAGGCTACCAGATTGACAAAGCAATAATGACAAGGGGAATGGTGTTGGAGCTAGCCACGGTGGCAGCGGGGGACAATTGGGTAGTAGAAGAAATAGAATCAAGCGTTTGTGAAGTCAGACCTGGTCTTCGGCGACGCTTGTGAAGCAGAGGCTGGTTATCGGAGTCAGAATCCTCAGAGCGAGGCTGACCCTGTGAAGAGGCTGCAGCACCCCTGTCTATGGCGCCCCGACCGGATGAGTCTCGACTTGCGCGATGAAGGGCTGCGCGAACACGTCTGGAGGCCCGGGGGGCTCCTCGGAAGACGCGTCTGGCCAGACGGCCGGCTGGAGCACGACCCCGATCTCGGCTCGGGGCAGCAGGTGAAGGAGAAGCGTTGTGTGAGGCGGGGTTGGAAGTAGACTGAGGCGCTGCCCCAGATGAGGTGGATCCAAAATGAGGGAGTAGCCTCCTCTCCAAGATCACCCGACCGCGCCGCATTATTTCCAGATCGCAGAGGGGCAAAGACAGTGTTAGTTAGAGCCCTAGAGCCAATCATTTGATGATTGTATGGACTCATTGTATCATATTCTTGTATATTAATAAAGGCATTTGTTTGGTTATTATACTTATTTGTATTAGTGCCAAATAGACTAAGTATAATAGCGTCCTTGAGTAGAAGGTTCATACCTATATCAATCGATTAGTTGAATCGATAGTGAGATGATATAGGGAACACTACTCTAAATCATTCCTAGTCGAGTATTAACATTCAGGGACAATGTTAATACAATAAGACTAGCATGTAGGTCAGCTCGATGACTTGATCTCACAAGTCATGGATATAGAGATATCAAGCTGACACATGGGTATGCATTAGAGAATATATACTGAATGACCCGCCATGAGAAAGTATCATGGATCGTTATATGAGTGTCATATACTTTCTCATGTGGCTATTAGTATGACTATTAGTACTTAGACCTGAAGTCACCATGGATCCCTACATAAGGAGTTATGTACTTTGGTTTCATCAAACGTCACCCGTAAGTCGGTGGACTATAAAGGCGATTACTGGGTATGTAATGAATTATGCAGAGGGATATGAGTGATGTAGATGGGATCTATCCCTCCTATATGACGGGAGTGACATCGATATTCTTGATAGAGTAAGACCACGAAGTGTATGGCCATACCCAAATGAGTCAATATGAGATATTGAGCTCATTTGATTGAGTGAGTCTACTTGGAGTTCAAGATTTAGATTGGTCAGAGGATGACACGGTCTATGCCTCACATTGATCAATCTAGATGTCTAGGATAGAAGGACACTTGTCATATATTGTGAGGAGTCACAATTAATAGTCACAAGGTGATGTTGGATCTCAACATTTCTTGTAACTTGGGTAGCAATGATGTATTGCTAGATGCCGCTCATTGCTTATGTTTCTAAAGGAGTTTAGAAACATTGCCAACGTTACAAGAACCTATTGGGTCACACACACAAAGAACAAGTGGATGGAGATTGGGTTCATATGATGAACCAATTGGATTGGGTTCATATGATGAACCAATTGGATTCAAATTAGACTTATTGAGTTAGACTCAATTAGATTCAATTGTTGAATGAGTCTAATTTAGATTTGATTCATTGAGTCAATTTATATTAATGAATTGAGATTCATTAAATTAAAATTGACTTTAGTCAAAGGTTGGATTTAACTCAACAAGGAAGACAATTGGTCAAGTTTGACTTGACCAAGTAGAAATTGAAACATCAAGTTTGACTTGATGTATTGCCACATCATAAGGATGACTCATCCTTGCCACATCACCTCCACCTCATGAGGCATGCCACCTCATGGGGGTTACACTCTTCCATGGTTTTAATGTGGCCGGCCACATTAATGGGGAGTTACATTATGTGGCCGGCCACACTAATGGAATAGGTGGTTTTGATTTTGTGGAGTAATGTGAGCATTCATTCTCTCATCTTCCTTCTTGCTTCTCCCCTCTCTTGGCTTGTAGTTTCCGTGACTTTCATGGTGAGGAGAAGGTGGTTGAGTGAATCCAAGAGGCAAGGAAGAGTGAAGGTCACAAAGGAAGGATACTACTAGTGAGTGTATAAGATTTTTTTTGTACCTTCTTCTTTTCTTCCTTTCCAATCCCATTCGAGAGCTCTAGAAAGTGCTAGCACACTTGGGGCTCTCTTCTCCATCTTTTGAGTGTGAGAGACACTCCTTGTTCGTGTGGATATCATTAGAGGAGTGTCTACGTTGACACTCTCGAGATCCGGCGTACCGTTGGACGAGCGGGAACGCGAAAGGGCACGCATCAAAGGTATAAAGTGTTTTCCTTTATAGATATACTGTAGATCGTAGTTTATAACTCGTACTTGTGTTTTCGAAATTTTTCCTTGCACGGATCCTATGGCTTTGGGTGATTCGGAGTTTCCGTGACGCGAAAAGCGGTTTTCGCGGCCCGAAAAACCCAACAGTGGTATCAGAGCCACGTGCAAGGCTTGTACGAGTTTGATTTTTGGTTTTATGAAAACTAAAGTTTCTGTAATTTTCTGTAAAAGTATGATTTTATAGTTTTTATGGGTAATTTTTCCGTAGAAGCGAAGTACAAGTGTCTCGGCACTTGTAGGCTTCGGCTACCGGAAAGATTTTTCCAAAACGGCTTCGTTTTGCCCCAAATCCGTTTGGGACAGCGGGCTTGGGTGCCATTAGATTGCAAAGGAGCAACTCACGATGGTTAGATCGTGGGTAGGGGTATTGCCCCTAACCCCGCAAGGGGATTTGCTCCGCGATTGCATCCGAAATCGCTAAAAACGAACCCGCCGGGAAGATTTTTCCGAAACAGCAATGTCTCGGCCCAAATGGTTTTGGGACAGCGGGTTTAGGCGTTGTTGGATCGCAAAGGAACCCTCGCGATGGTCAGATCGCGGGTAGGGGCGCTGCCCCTGGGCCCCGCAAGGGGATCCGTTCCGCGATTGCGCCTGAAACCGCTAAACGGGACCGCCAGGAAATTTTACTCTTAAAAATTGTAAAAATTAGTTTTCAATTATAGAAAATTATGAAAATATATAATTTTGAATTATATATTAATTTTTTGATAGTCATGGCCCAAAAACCCAATATGATTGGTTGTGTTGTAATTCATAATACGGCATGCGTGCCGTAATGTGTTTGCGCGTGTTGTATGTTTTTATTTATTCGCGACCTGCGCGTCGTGCCTTCTCTTATATTCTTGTTGTAAATTAGATTTAGACTCGAATGTAACTCGAGTTTCAAATTGTAATGTACAAATTGGAGCGGTGGAGGGTCCACACGAGACGGAGTTCCAAGGCGGGCACGTGCAACACAAGATGGTCAAAGGGAGGAGGATGGAGAAGCTGTTGACCCTAGGTTGACCATTCGATCTTCTCATTGGCTTGAGAAGATCGTAGTAGGGCCATGACTAAATCACAAATAGATTAATTAGTTAATTACTTATGTATATGATGCATGTTTAATAAGTAATTAATTAATTAGTGCCTTACGATTAGATTAGATCTAAGTCGTGCACATGATGCACCCTTGCGATTAGATTAGATCTAAGTCGTGCACAAGATGCATCCTTTTCGATTAGATTAGATCTCGATCGAACCAACTCTAAATGCTTAACCGTGCCGTGATACCTATCACTACCTCGATCATATGTATTGTTGAATCTGCCAAAGCAGAGCAATACATATTATCTTGGTAGGGTACGGAGGGACAATCTTGGTCCCGCCTATCAACGCATGGGTGAATACAAACTCAATTAGATTGAGTATTCCTAGTTACTCAGTTGGATCGAGTCAACTGTAGGCATTCTTCCAATAGTTGGAATGATAGGTCAAAATCACATCTATATTAACTCTCGGGCGTATTAGCCAAAGCTAACTCGAGTTTTAATATAAATGCGGATATTGATTTTATAAACAAGAGTTGCATAGAGATGTAATTGGTAATCGTTACCTACCGATCATACTAAGCCTTGGGCGTATTAGCCAAAGCTAACTCAAGGGTTAGTATGATGTGGATCTTGTCCCACAAGAATTATAGAATTCAGTGGAAGTATCATTTAATTAAAGGCCTAATTAAATGATTTTAAAAGAATATGATATTTATTTCTGCAAATTTTCTGTTGTAGATAACCATGACGTCGAATACGAACTCTTTCTCCCTGCGTTCTGTCCTTAAGAAGGACAAGCTCAACGGAGCAAATTTCCTGGACTGGTACACGAACCTGAGAATAGTTCTCACTCAGGAACGTAAACTGTACGTTCTGGAGCAGCCCATTCCGGAGGCTCCTCCTGCCACTGCCACGCGAGCTGACCGGGATGCTTACAAGAAGCATAAAGATGACGCATTAGATGTGTCCTGTCTTATGCTCGCAACCATGAACTCTGAGCTTCAGAAGCAACATGAGTTGATGGGCGCTTATGATATGGTTGAACATCTTTGTCACCTATATCAAGGACAAGCATACATGTTATAGACAAGAGGAACTCCAAAGAATACCTGGAAGATCTTACGAAGAAGAGAAATAAGATTTCTACTTCAGGTATACATGTTATAGAAGTCAACCTCTCTATTTCTTCATCGTGGGTATTAGATACCGGATGTGCTTCGCACATTTGTACTAATGTACAAACGCTGAGAAATAGCAAGGCATTGACGAAGGGTGAGATAGACCTACGAGTAGGCAATGGAGCACGAGTTGCTGCTATTGCTGTAGGAACTTATCATCTATCTCTTCCCTCTGGGCTTGTACTAGAATTAGATTATTGTTGTTATGTGCCTGCCTTGACTAAGAACATAATTTCAGTTTCTTGTTTGGACAAGAAAGGGTTCTCGTTTATAATAAAGAACAAATGTTGTTCTGTCTTTTTAAACGATATGTTCTAATGTAGTGCACCTCTAATAAACGGACTCTATATTCTAGACCTTGAGAGCCCTATCTATAACATAAATACCAAGAGGTTCAAGTCAAATGACATGAACCAAACCTACCTCTGGCACTGTCGCTTAGGTCATATAAATGACAAGCGCTTATCCCAGCTCCATAAGGATGGTATGCTGGACTCATTTGATTTTGAATCATATGAGGTATGCGAGTCATGCCTACGAGGCAAGATAACCAAGACTCCCTTTAGTGGGCACAGCGAGAGAGCGACTGATTTGTTAGGACTCATACATAGTGATGTATGTGGCCCTTTCAATGTCGCTGCTAGAGGCGGTTATAGGTACTTCATCACATTTACTGATGACTTCAGTAGATACGGTTATGTGTACTTAATGACACATAAGTCCGAATCCTTTGAAAAGTTCAAAGAATTCAAGAATGAAGTACAGAACCAGCTTGGCAAGAGTATTAAGATACTTCGATCCGATCGAGGTGGAGAATACCTTAGCCATGAGTTCCGTGACTATCTAGCTGAGTGTGGGATTCTATCCCAACTCACTCCTCCTGGAACACCACAGTGGAATGGTGTATCCGAACGGAGGAATCGTACCTTATTAGATATGGTACGATCTATGATGAGTCACACAGATCTTCCGACATATCTATGGGGATATGCTCTAGACACGGCAGCTTTCATACTCAACCGAGTTCCATCAAAGGCCGTGATAAAGACACCATATAGGATATGGACTGGAAGAAATGCCCAGGTGTCTTTCATGAGGATTTGAGGTTGTGAGGCTTACGTTAGATGTCAAGTCTCAGACAAATTAGGACCCAAATCCGACAAGTGCTTTTTCATTGGATATCCCAAGGAAACTAAGGGATATTACTTCTACATTCCTAGTCAGCACAAGGTAGTTGTGGCAAAGACTGGGGTCTTTCTAGAAAGGGACTTTGTTTCTAGAAAGACTAGTGGGAGCACGTTCGATCTTGAAGAAGTTCAAGATGCGAATACTAGCACTGAAGCCTCGATGGAAGTTGAACTGGAGCCATAAAGTGTTGTGGATGATGTTCCACAAGGAGTTGAGGAACAACAACCGGTTCAAGTAGACATACCTCTTCGCAGGTCTGAAAGGGTACGTCGTCAGCCTGAGAGATACTCATTTCTCTTGTCTGACCATGATGATGTTATGCTCATAGAGGATGAGCCTACCACCTATCAGGAAGCTGTGATGAGACCAGATTCCGAGAAATGGCTAGAGGCCATGAGATCCGAAATTGAATCCATGTACACCAACCAAGTATGGACTTTGGTTGATCCACCTGAAGGGGTAAAACCCATTGGGTGCAAGTGGGTCTTTAAGAGAAAGACTGACATGGATGGACTTATCTATAAGGGTCGCTTGGTAGCTAAAGATTTCAAGCAAATTCATGGTATTGACTATGATGAAACTTTTTTCTCCAGTAGCGATGTTTAAGTCCATTCGGATCATGCTTGCTATTGCAGCCTACCATGACTATGAGATATGGCAGATGGATGTCAAAACCGCGTTTCTGAATGGAAACCTGCTCGAGGATGTGTACATGACACAACCTGAGGGTTTTGCAGATCCACAGCATACTAGCAAAGTATGCAAGCTGCAAAGGTCCATTTATGGACTAAAGCAAGCTTCTCGGAGCTGGAATCTTCATTTTGATGATGCAATCAAATAGTTTGGTTTCATCAAGAACGAAGATGAGCCTTGTGTCTACAAGAAGGTTGTAGGAGATATAGTTGTCTTCCTCATATTGTATGTGGATGACATACTACTCATTGGGAAGGACATCCTTATGCTTCAGTCTGTCAAGACCTTGCTAGGGAGTTGCTTCTCAATGAAGGACTTAGGTGAGGCATCCCGCATTCTAGGGATACAGATCTATAGGGATAGATCTAAGAGATTGCTTGGCCTAAGTCAGAGTACATACATTGACAAGGTACTCTTTCGGTTTGCCATGCAGAACTCCAAGAAGGGATTTCTGCCGATGTCACATGGCGTGAGTCTTTCGAAGACTCAAGGTGAAAGTCACTGGATAGCGGTCAAGAATATTCTTAAGTACTTAAGAAGGACTAAAGAATATTTCTTGATATATGGAGGCAATGATGAGCAAGCTGTAAAGGGTTACAGTGATGCTAGCTTCCAGACCGACCGGGATAACTATAGATCGCAGTCGGGGTTCGTGTTTTGCTTAAATGGTGGTGCTGTGAGCTGGAAGAGTTCGAAGCAGGACACAATAGCTGATTTTACAATAGAGGCCGAGTATATTGCTACATCAGAGGCAGCAAAGGAGGCAGTTTGGATCCGCAAGTTCATCAGTGAACTTGGGGTGGTTCCTAGCATCGCTGACCCATTTGAGCTCTATTGTGACAACAATGGAGCTATAGCATAGGCGAAGGAACGTCGCTCACACCAGCGGACCAAGCATATACTACGGCGCTTCCATCTCATTCGAGAGATTATTGATAGAGGAGATGTGAAGATTTGCAGAGTACCTACAGAGGTTAACATCGCAGATCCCTTTACCAAGGCTTTGGCACAGAGGAAGCATGATGGTCACACTAGGTCATTAGGCCTTAGAGCCTATACTGATTGTCACTAGTGCTAGTGGGAGATTGTTAGTTAGAGCCCTAGACCCAATCATTTGATGATTGTATGGACTCATTGTATCATATTCTTGTATATTAATAAAGGCATTTGTTTGGTTATTATACTTATTTGTATTAGTGCCAAATAGACTAAGTATAATAGCGTCCTTGAGTAGAAGGTTCATACCTAAATCAATCGATTTGTTGAATTGATAGTGAGATGATATAGGGAACACTACTCTAAATCATTCCTAGTCGAGTATTAACATTCAGGGACAATGTTAATACATTAAAACTAGCATGTAGGTCAGCTCGATGACTTGATCTCACAAGTCATGGATATAGAGATATCAAGCTGACACATGGGTATGCATTAGAGAATGTATACTGAATGACCCGCGTTATATGAGTGTCATATACTTTCTCATGTGGCTATTAGTATGACTATTAGTCCTTAGACCTGAAGTCACCATGGATCCCTACATAAGGAGTTATGTACTTTGATTTCGTCAAACGTCACCCGTAACTGGGTGGACTATAAAGGCGATTACTGGGTATGTAACGAATTATGCAGAGGGATATGAGTGATGTAGATGGGATCTATCCCTCCTATATGAAGGGAGTGACATCGATATTCTTGATAGAGTAAGATCACGAAGTGTATGACCATACCCAAATGAGTCAATATGAGATATTGAGCTCATTTGATTGAGTGAGTCTACTTGGAGTTTAAGATTTAGATTGGTCAGAGGATGACACGGTCTATGCCTCACATTGATCAATCTAGATGTCTAGGATAGAAGGACACTTGTCATATATTATGAGAAGTCACAATTAATAGTCACAAGGTGATGTTGGATCTCAACATTTCTTGTAACTTGGGTAGCAATGATGTATTGCTAGATGCCGCTCATTGCTTATGTTTCTAAAGGAGTTTAGAAACATTTCCAACGTTACAAGAACCTATTGGGTCACACACAAAGAACAAGTGGATGGAGATTGGGTTCATATGATGAACCAATTGGATTGGGTTCATATGATGAACCAATTGGATTCAAATTAGACTTATTGAGTTAGACTCAATTAGATTCAATTGTTGAATGAGTCTAATTTAGATTTGATTCATTGAGTCAATTTATATTAATGAATTGAGATTCATTAAATTAAAATTGATTTGAGTCAAAGGTTGGATTTAACTCAACAAGGAAGACAATTGGTCAAGTTTGACTTGACCAAGTAGAAATTGAAACATCAAGTTTGACTTGATGTATTGCCACATCATAAGGATGACTCATCCTTGTCACATCACCTCCACCTCATGAGGCATGCCACCTCATGAGGGTTACACTCTTCCATGGTTTTAATGTGGTCGGCCACATTAATGGGGAGTTACATTATGTGGTCGGCCACACTAATGGAATAGGTGGTTTTGATTTTGTGGAGTAATGTGAGCATTCATTCTCTCATCTTCCTTCTTGCTTCTCCCCTCTCTTGGCTTGTAGTTGCCGTGACTTTCATGGTGAGGAGAAGGTGGTTGAGTGAATCCAAGTACAAAGGAAGAGTGAAGGTCACAAAGGAAGGATACTACTAGTGAGTGTATAATATTTTTTTTGTACCTTCTTCTTTTCTTCCTTTCCAATCCCATTCGAGAGCTCTAGAAAGTGCTAGCACACTTGGGGCTCTCTTCTCCATCTTTTGAGTGTGAGAGACACTCCTTGTTCGTGTGGATATCATTAGAGGAGTGTCTACGTTGACACTCTCGAGATCCGGCATACCGTTGGACGAGCGGGAACGCGAAAGGGCACGTATCAAAGGTATAAAGTGTTTTCCTTTGTAGATCTACTGTAGATCGTAGTTTATAACTCGTACTTGTGTTTTCGAAATTTTTCCTTGCACGGATCCTATGGCTTTGGGTGATTCGGGGTTTCCGCGACGCGAAAAGCGGTTTTCGCGGCCCGAAAAACCCAACAGGCAGAACCTTTGATGCGCGGCGCAAAACCTCAGCTGTGGGCGCCAACGCGAAGAATCAGTCTAGTAAAAAATGAGTGAAAGGGGGAGCTCAGCACAAACTTACCTAAGGAGTGTGGTGTTTCAGGAGAAGGAGGGCTCAGCCTGAAATAAGAAAGTAGGTCGCCAGATAGCAGTCTTGTCAGATTCAGGCGCCAATCCTCCATCTGGGTTGCAGCCATATTAAAGTGGAGATCCATGTGGAACTCTTCTAATGCCGGGGGTAGAGGCAAAGCAAGTTGCCAGCGCATGGGCCAGTCTGTTTCCTCTGGAAACCAGAGAAAAAAGAACTTTTTCCTCCAGTTAGCACTGGGAGGAGCGAGAGGAGAGAAGAAAGCAGTGTGGTTGCGAGCTTGGAAATAAAAAAGACCGTCGGCGTGCCGAGCAAGAGCAAAGAAGCAGTGAAAAAGGGGAGCTGACCAGGAAATCTCACAAACTTCGCAGAGTATTACGAAGCCACATAAAATCTTTATAGAATTGGGAGTTAGCTGACCTAGGGGGATCTTGAAGTAGCGGCACACTCCAGACAAAAAAGGATGTGGGGGTAAACGGAGGCCAGATACAAATTGTTCAGTAAAAATAGTACAATAACCAGGCGGAGGATCGAAGTACAGGTTCACACCAGTAGGGATGATGGGGTGGAAGCTAGTAGGGATTTCATAAGTGTACCGTAGGTCATCCCAATCCAAGTCAGCGAAAGTCGAAGCGTCTGGGAAGTGCTCCGCCAACAAGGAGATCCAAGAAGGAGAAGTCATTGCGAAAGAGATTATCTCGGGTGATAGAAAGAACAAACGAAAAGAAGAGGCTTGGAGAAGAAGAAGGAGCGCGACAAAGTCTCGGAGGAAGTCAGTCGGCAGCAGCGACGCTTGGGTGCTCCGTGGTGGCGGCGAATCATAAGGGAAGGCAAGAAGCAAGAAGATACTTATAGGTATGGCGGATGAAGGACATTTTCGTAAAGTTGACAATGGATGGTTGATGCAGCATCTGAGATAAACAGGGAATGCCCTGTGATGATCCTCGGGAATATAACTAGGGGGCATTATAGGAAAGGCAGGGGCCCGAGATATGAAGCGCCCCCTAAGGAGATTGCCCCAAGCAGGTCAAGAATGTACGGAGGGGCCGTTAGAAAGGTGTGCAGATCAGATCAGCGGACTTCATGGGCATGCATCAGGAATAGAGAGCATGAGTCTAGCCCTCGCCGAGCTCGGTATAAAAGCAATTATTGAAGGAAGAGTGATGTAGCAGGGCAAAACGAGCAAGGGCGGGCAGACTGGCAGAGCTCAACCAAAGTCACGGATGGCCTACTAAGAAAAGAAACAAGCTAAGGATACTCGAAGGGGAAGCGATGCGATTATCCGGATGTAAGAGAAGATAAGTACAGTCATCCAGAGTTCAATACGACCATACGAATAAGTACAATCAGGGAAGGTTTAACATCAACACATAAAAGGTAAACATTACAACATGGTCCCGACTACACAACATCTGAAGAAGAGGGGGCAGGGTCACGTGTGTTAGTTAGAGCCCTAGAGCCAATCATTTGATGATTATATGGACTCATGTATATCATATTCATGTATATATATTAAGGCATTTGGTTTTTGGTTATTATGCTTATTTGTATTAGTGCCAGATAAAATAAGTATAGTAACGTCCTAGAGTAGAAGGTTCTTACATATATCAATCGATTGGTTGAATCGATAGTGAGATGATATAGGGAACACTACTCTAAATCATTCCTAGTCGAGTATTAACATTCAGGGACAATGTTAATACAATAAGACTAGCATGTAGGTCAGCTCAATGATTTGATCTCACAAGTCATGGATATAGAGATATCAAGCTGACACATGGGTATGCATTAGATAATGTATACTGAATGACCCGCCATGAGAAAGTATCATGGATCGTTATATGAGTGTCATATACTTTCTCATGTGACTATTAGTATGCATATTGGTCCTTAGACCTGAAGTCACCATGGTTCCCTACATAAGGGGTTATGTACTTTGGTTTCGTCAAATGTCACCCGTAACTGGGTGGACTATAAAGGCGATTACTGGGTATATAACGAATTATGCAGAGGGATGTGAGTGATGTAGATGGATCTATCCCTCCCATATGACGGGAGCGACATCGGTATTCTTGATAGAGTTAGACCACGAAGTGCATGGCCATGCCCAAATGAGTCAACATGAGATGTTGAGCTCATTTAATCGAGTGAGTCTACTTGGAGTTCAAGATTTAGATTGATTAGAGGATGACACAGTCTATGCCTCACATTGATTAATCTAGATGTCCGAAAGGAGGAATCGTACCTTATTAGATATGGTACGATCTATGATGAGTCACACAGATCTTCCGACATACCTCTGGGGTTATGCTCTAGACACGACAGCTTTCATTCTCAATCGAGTTCCATCCAAGGCCTTGATAAAGACACCATATAGGATATGGACTGGGAGAGATGCCCAGGTGTCTTTCATGAGGATTTGGGGTTGTGAGGCTTACGTACGACGTCAAGTCTCAGACAAATTAGGACCCAAATCTGACAAGTGCTATTTCATTGGATATCCCAAGGAAACTAAGGGATATTACTTCTACATTCCCAGTCAGCACAAGGTAGTTGTGGCAAAGACTGGGGTCTTTCTAGAAAGGGACTTTGTTTCTAGAAAGACTAGTGGGAGCGCGTTCGATCTTGAAGAAGTTCAAGATGCGAACAATAGCACTGATGCCTCGATGGAAGTTGAACTGGAACCACAAAGTGTTGTGGATGATGTTGTTCGACAAAGAGTTGAGGAACAACAACCAGTTCAAGAAGACATACCTCTTCGCAGGTCTGATAGGGTACGTCATCAGCCTGAGAGATATTCATTTCTCTTGTCTGACCATGATGACATTGTGCTCATAGAGGATGAGCCTACCACCTATCAGGAAGCTGTGATGAGACCAGATTCCGAGAAATGGCTAGAAGCCATGAGATCCGAGATGGAATCCATGTAGACCAACCAAGTATGGACTTTGGTTGATCCACCTGAAGGGGTAAAACCCATTGGGTGCAAGTGGGTCTTTAAGAGAAAGACTGACATGGATGGACTTATCTATAAGGGTTGCTTGGTAGCTAAAGGTTTCAAGCAGATTCATGGTATTGACTATGATGAAACCTTTTCTCCAGTAGCGATGTTTAAGTCCATTCGGATCATGCCTGCTATTGCAGCTTCTCACGATTACGAGATCTGGCAGATGGACGTCAAAACCGCGTTTCTGAATGGAAACCTACTCGAGGATGTGTACATGACACAACCTGAGGGTTTTATAGATCCAAAGCATATTAGCAGAGTATGCAAGCTGCATAGGTCCATTTATGGACTAAAGCAAGCTTCTCGGAGCTGGAATCTTCGATTCGATGATGCAATCAAATAGTTTGGTTTCATCAATAACGAAGATGAGCCTTGTGTCTACAAGAAGGTTGTGGGGGATATAGTTGTCTTCCTCATATTGTATGTGGATGACATACTACTCATTGGGAAGGACATCCCTTTGCTTCAGTCTGTCAAGACCTGGCTAGGGAGTTGCTTCTCAATGAAGGACTTAGGTGAGGCATCCCGCATTCTAAGGATACAGATCTATAGAGATAGATCTAAGAGATTGCTTGGCCTAAGTCAGAGTACATACATTGACAAGGTACTCCGACGGTTTGCCATGCAGAACTCCAAGAAGGGATTTCTGCCGATGTCACATGGCGTGAGTCTTTCGAAGACTCAAGATCCCTCTTCTAGAGAGGAGAGAGACCGCATGGATCAGATCCCTTATGCCTCAACCATAGGATCAATCATGTACGCCATGCTATGTACTCGACCTGATGTCTCGTATGCTTTGAGCATGACGAGCAGATACCAGTCAGATCCAGGTGAAAGTCACTGGATAGCGGTCAAGACTATTCTTAAGTACTTAAGAAGGACTAATGAATATTTCTTGATATATGGAGGCAATGATGAGCTAACTGTAAAGGGTTACAGTGACGCCAGCTTCCAGACCGATCAGTATGATTACCGATCGCAGTCAGGGTTCGTGTTTTGCTTAAATGGTGGTGCTGTGAGCTGGAAGAGTTCGAAGCAGGACACAGTAGCTGATTCTACAACAGAGGCCGAGTATATTGCTGCATCAGAGGCAGCAAAGGAGGCAGTTTGGATCTGCAAGTTCATCACTGAACTTGGGGTGGTTCCTAGTATCGCCGACCCAGTTGAGCTCTATTGTGACAACAATGGAGCTATATCACAGGCGAAGGAACCTCGCTCACACCAGCGGACCAAGCACATACTACGGCGCTTCCATCTCATTCGAGAGATTATCGATAGAGGAGATGTGAAGATTTGCAGAGTATCTACAGAGGCTAACATCGCAGATCCCTTGACCAAGGCTTTGGCATAGAGGAAGCATGATGGTCACACTAGGTCATTAGGCCTTAGAGCCTATACTGATTGGCACTAGTGCTAGTGGGAGATTGTTAGTTAGAGCCTTAGAGCCAATCATTTGATAACTGTATGGACTCATGTATATCATATTCATGTATATATATTAAGGCATTTGGTTTTTGGTTATTATGCTTATTTGTATTAGTGCCAGATAAAATAAGTATAGTAACGTCCAAGAGTAGAAGGTTCTTACATATATCAATCGATTGGTTGAATCGATAGTGAGATGATATAGGGAACACTACTCTAAATCATTCCTAGTCGAGTATTAACATTCAGGGACAATGTTAATACAATAAGACTAGCATGTAGGTCAGCTCGATGATTTGATCTCACAAGTCATGGATATAGAGATATCAAGCTGACACATGGGTATGCATTAGATAATGTATACTGAATGACCCGCCATGAG
Source organism: Zingiber officinale (assembly GCF_018446385.1). Taxonomy (NCBI): domain Eukaryota; kingdom Viridiplantae; phylum Streptophyta; class Magnoliopsida; order Zingiberales; family Zingiberaceae; genus Zingiber; species Zingiber officinale. The sequence continues at coordinate 62,284,483 of NC_055992.1, forward strand.
AAAGTATCATGGATCGTTATATGAGTGTCATATACTTTCTCATGTGACTATTAGTATGACTATTGGTCCTTAGACCTGAAGTCACCATGGTTCCCTACATAAGGGGTTATGTACTTTGGTTTCGTCAAATGTCACCCGTAACTGGGTGGACTATAAAGACGATTACTGGGTATATAACGAATTTTGCAGAGGGATGTGAGTGATGTAGATGGGATCTATCCCTCCCATATGACGGGAGCGACATCGGTATTCTTGATAGAGTTAGACCACGAAGTGCATGGCCATGCCCAAATGAGTCAACTTGAGATGTTGAGCTCATTTAATCGAGTGAGTCTACTTGGAGTTCAAGATTTAGATTGATTAGAGGATGACACGGTCTATGCCTCACATTGATTAATCTAGATGTCTAGGATAGAAGGACAATGTCACATATTGTGAGGAGTCACAATTAGTAGTCACAAAGTGATGTTGGATCTCAACATTCTTGTAACTTGGGTAGTAATGATGTATTGCTAGATACCGCTCATTACTTATGTTTCTAAATGAGTTTAGGGGCATTGCCAACGTTACAAGAACCTATTGGGTCACACACAAAGAACAAGTGGATGGAGATTTGGTTCATATGATAAACCAAGAGGATTAGATTCATTTGATGAATCATATTGGATTAAGAGTAATCTAAATTGGGCTAATTGAGTGTTGGGTTCTTCGAGCCGCGAAAACCGCGTTTTCGCGTCGCGGAAAGCCCGAAGGACCCAAAGCCGTAGATCCGTGCAAAGATTCGTATAAAAATTCGAAAAACTATTTCTTGTACGAGTTCAAAAACTGATCTACTACTTAGATCTATGAGGAAAAAGTGTTTACCCTTGATGCGATGCCCTTCGCGTTCCCGCTCGTCCAAATGATGCCGGATCTCAAGACCGTCAAGTGCCGGTCCTCTAGAAGTATCCACACAGACACACTAGATGGAGATGACCAAAAAACCAAGGTGTGCTAGCACCTATGTGGTTCGGCCAAGGGAGGAGAGGGAGAGGGACAGCTTGAGAGGAAGAACACAAGGAAGAAAAACCACACTTGAATGAAAAATGAATTCACTCACCATCACCAAGTGGCCGGCCACTTTCTTCACAAGAATAACTCCCCATTAAATGCAATTAATGTGGAGTTAATAAGAAAATGGCTTTGTAACTTCCATGAGGTGGCACACCATGATGATGTGTAACATCATCATTGGTCCACCTAATGCCAACTCAACAATGAGGTGGCAAAAGGTCAAGTCAAAATTGACCTTTGGTCTTCCATCTCTAGTCAAGTCAAACTTGACCCAATCTCTACCATGGTTGATCTAATCCAATCATTTGATTCAAGCCAACTTAATATCATGAATCTAATTCATTAAATTAAATTGATTTAATAAGTCATAATCTAAATTAGACTCATTAAATACATGAATCAACTTGAGTCGAACCCAAGTTAGCCCAATTAGGATTACTCTTAATCCAATTTGATTTATCAAATAAATCTAATCCTCTTGGTTCATCATATGAACCTAATCTCCATCTATTTGTCCTAAGTGTGTGACCCTATAGGTTCTTGTAACGTTGGCAATGCCCTAAACCCATTTAGGAGCATAAGTAATGAGCGGTATCTAGCAACACATCATTACTACCCAAGTTACAAGAATGTCGAGATCCAACATCACCTTGTGACTACTAATTGTGACTACTCACAAAATAATGACAAGTGTCCTTCTATCCAAGACATCTAGATTGATCAATATGAGGCAAAGACCGTGTCATCCTCTAATCAATCTAAATCTTGAACTCCAAGTAGACTCACTCGATCAAATGAGCTCAACATCTAATGTTGACTCATTTGGGCATGGCCATGCACTTAGTGGTCTCACTCTCTATCAAGAATACCGATGTCGCTCCCGTCATATGGGAGGGATAGATTCCATCTACATCACTCACATCCCTCTACATAATTCGTCATATACCCAGTAATCGCCTTTATAGTCCACCCAGTTACGGGTGACGTTTGACGAAACTAAAGTACATAACTCCTTATGTAGGGATCCATGGTGACTTCAGGTCTAAGGACTAATAGTCATACTAATAGCCACATGAGAAAGTATATGACACTCATATAACGATCCATGATACTTTCTCATGGCGGGTCATTCAATATACATTCTCTAATGCATACCCATGTGTCAGCTTGATATCTCTATATCCATGACTTGTGAGATCAAGTCATCGAGCTAACCTACATGCTAGTCTTATTGTATTAACATTGTCCCTGAATGCTAATACTCGACTAGGAATGATTTAGAGTAGTGTTCCCTATATCATCTCACTATCGATTCAACTAATCGATTGATATAGGTATGAACCTTCTACTCAAGGACGCTATTATACTTAGTCTATTTGGCACTAATATAAATAAGTATAATAACCAAACAAATGCCTTTATTAATATACAAGAATATGATATACATGAGTCATACAATCATCAAATGATTGGCTCTAGGGCTCTAACTAACACCCATAGCACAATCTTCTGTGTGTGAGACCAGACCTATGTGACTCATTATAACTTCCTTGACATACCTTGGTCAAGGGATCTGCGATGTTAGCCTCTGTAGGTACTCTGCAAATCTTCACATCTCCTCTATCGATAATCTCTCGAATGAGATGGAAGCGCCGTAGTATGTGCTTGGTCCGCTAGTGTGAGGTTCCTTCGCCTGTGCTATAGCTCCATTGTTGTCACAATAGAGCTCAACTGGTCGGCGATGCTAGGAACCACCCCAAGTTCGATGATGAACTTGCGGATCCAAACGACCTCCTGCGCCTCGATGCGCAATATACTCGGCTTCACATTGTAGAATCGACTCGTATCTGCTTGAACTCTTCGGCACCATTAATGCAAAATCGAACCACGATGCGATCGGTAATCATCGATCGGTGAGCGGCATCATCTGTAACCGCTACGTTAGCTCATCATTGCCTCCATATATCAAGAAATATTCTTTAGTCCTTGTAAGTACTTAAGAATATTCTTGACCGCTATCGAGTGACTTTCACCGACTGGTATCCGCTCGTCATGCTCAAAGCATCGAGACATCGGTCGAGTACAGATGGCGTGCATGATCGATCCTATGGGTGAGGCATAAGGGATCGATCCATGCGGTCTCTCTCCTCTCTAGAAGAGGGACCTTGAGTCTTCGAAGACTCACGCCATGTGACATCGGCGGAAATCCCTTCTTGTCTGCATGGCAAACCGAAGGAGTACCTTGTCAATATGTGTACTCGACTTGGGCCAAGCAATCTCTTAGATCTATCTCTATAGATCTGTATCCCAAGAATGAGATGCCTCAACTAAGTCCTTCATTGAGAAGCAACTCCTAGCCATGTCTTGACAGATGAAGCATGGGATGTCCTTCCCAATGAGTAGTATGCCATCCACATACAGTATGAGGAAGACAACTATGTCCCCTACAACCTTCTTGTAGACACAAGGCTCATCTTCATTCTTGATGAAACCAAACTGTTTGATCGCATCATCGAATCGAAGATTCTCCCAGAAGCTTGCTTTAGTCCATAAATGGACCTATGCGCTTGCATACTCTACTAGTATCTTGTGGATCTACAAAACCCTCGGGTTGTGTCATGTACACATCCTCGGTAGTTTCCATTCGAAACGCGGTTTGACATCCATCCCATATCTCATAGTCATGGTAGGCTGCAATAGCAAGCATGATCCGAATGGACTTAAACATCGCCACTGGAGAAAAGTTTCATCATAGTCAATACCATGAATCGCTTGAAACCTTTAGCTACCAGGCGACCCTTATAGATAAGTCCATCCATGTCTTTTTAAAGACCCACTTGCACCCAATGGGTTTTACCCCTTCTGGATCAACCAAAGTCCATACTTGGTTGGTGTACATGGATTCTATCTCGATCTCATGGCATTTCTCGGAATCTGGTCTCATCACGGCTTCTTGATAGGTGGTAGGCTCATCCTCTGAGCACAATGTCATCATGGTCGACAAGAGAAATGAGTATCTCTCGGTGACGACGTACCCTATATTTGAACTGGTTGTTGTTCCTCAACTCCTGTGGAACAACATCATCCACAACACTTTGTGGTTCGGTTCAATTTCCATCGAGGCATCGATGCTATTGTTCGCATCTTGAACTTCTTCAAGATCGAACGTGCTCACTAGTCTTTCAAGACCCCGATCTTTGCCACAACTACCTTGTGCCGACTGGGAATGGAAGTAATATCCTTAGTTTCCTTGGGATATCGATGAAATAGCACTTGTCGGATTGTGTCCTAACTTGTCCGAGACTTGACGTCGAGCGTAAGCCTCACAACCCCAAATCCTCATGAAAGACACGGCATCTCTCGATCCATATCCTATATGGTGTCTTTATCACGGCCTGATGGAACTCGGTTGAGTATGAAAGCTGCCGTGTCTAAGCATATCCCCATAGATATGTCGGAAGATGTGTGACTCATCATAGATCACACCATATCTAATAAGGTCGATTCCTCCTTTCGGATACACCATTCCACCGTGGTGTTCCAGGAGGAGTGAGTTGAGATAAAATCCACACTCAGCTAAGTAGTCACGAAACTCATGGCTTAAGTATTCACCACCTCGATCTGATCGAAGTACCTTAATACTCTTGCCAAGCTGGTTCTGTACTTCATTCTTGAATTCTTTGAACTTTTCAAAGGATTCCGACTTATGTGTCATCAAGTACACATAACCATATCTACTGAAATCATCAGTAAATGTGATGAAGTACCTATAACCGCCTCTAGCAGCAACATTGAAAGGGCCACATACATCACTATGTATGAGTCCTAACAAATCAGTTGCTCTCTCGCTATGCCCACTAAAGGGCGTCTTGGTCATCTTGCCTCGTAGGCATGACTCGCATATCTCATATGATTCAAAATCAAATGAGTCCAGCAAACCATCCTTATGGAGCTGGGATAAGCGCTTGTCATTTATATGACCTAAGCGACAGTGCCAGAGGTATGTTTGGTTCATGTCATTTGACTTGAACCTCTTGGTACTAATGTTATAGATAGGGCTCTCAAGGTCTAGAATATAGAGTCCGTTTATTAGTGGTGCACTACAATAGAACATATCTTTCAAATAAACAGAACAACATTTGTCTTTTATTATAAAAGAGTATCCTTTCTTGTCTAAACAAGAAACTGAAACTATGTTCTTAGTAAGAGCAGGCACATAACAACAATCATCTAAATCTAGTACAAGCCCAGAGGGCAGAGATAGCTGATAAGTTCCTACAGCAACAGCAGCAACCCGTGCTCCATTGCCTACTCGTAGGTCCACCTCGCCCTTTGCCAATGCTCTGCTATTTCTCCTGCACATCAGTACAAATGTGAGAAGCACATCCAGTATCTAATACCCATGATGTAGAAATAGATAGATTGACTTCTATAACATATATACCTGAAGTGGAAGTCTCACTTCGCTTCTTCTTCAGATCCTCCAAGTATACCTTGCAGTTCCTCTTCCAGTGCCCGGTCTGACCGCAGTGGAAGCAGGTAGCATCCTTAGCGACCCCTCCTTTAGGCTTCAGTGCCTTGCCTTTGCCCTTGGTTTGGGACTTTCCCTTACCTTTGGGCTTGCCCTTGCCCTTGTGCTTCTGGACCATCAGAATGGGCTTAACCTTCTTAAGGTTAATCTCAGCAGTTCGTAACATACTAAGTAGCTCGGGCAGTGGCTTGTCAATCTCGTTCATGTTATAGTTGAGAACGAATTGACTATAGCTATCTGGCAAGGACTGCAAGATCAAGTCAGTGGCTAGCTCTTGGCCAAGTGGGAACCCCAGTCTTTGTAGGTTCTCTATGTACCCAATCATCTTGAGTACATAAGGACCTACAGGAGACCCGTCTGACATCTTGCACTGAAACAGTGCCTTCGAGATCTCAAATCTCTCATGCCTCGCTTGTCCCTAATATAGTTGGTGAAGATGCTCAACCATATCAAAAGCGCCCATCAACTCATGTTGCTTTTGAAGCTCTGAGTTCATGGTCGCGAGCATTAGACAGGACACATCTAATGCGTCGTCTTGATGCTTCTTGTAAGCATCTTTGTCGGCTCACGGGGCATTGGCAGGAGGAGCCTCCGGAATGGGCTGCTCCAGAACGTACAGCTTACGCTCCTGGGTGAGAACTATTCTCAAGTTCCTGTACCAGTCCAGGAAATTCGCTCCGTTGAGCTTGTCCTTCTCAAGGACAGATTGCAGGGAGAAGGAATTCATTTTCGACGTCATGGTTATCTACAACAGAAAAATTTGCAGAAATAAATATCATATTCTTTTAAAAATCATTTAATTAGGCCTTTTAATTAAATGATGCTCCCACTGAATTCTATAATTCTTGTGGGACAAGATCCACATCATACTAACCCTTGAGTTAGCTTTGGCTAATACGCCCAAGGCTTAGTATGATCGGTAGGTAACGATTACCAATTACATCTCTATGCAACTCTTGTTTATAGAATCAATATCCGCATTTATATTAGGACTCGAGTTAGCTTTGGCTAATACGCCCGAGAGTTAATATAGATGTGATATTGACCTATCTTTCCAACTATTGGAAGAATGCCTATAGTTGACTCGATCCAACCGAGTAACTATGAATACTCAATCTAATTGAGTTTGTATTCACCCATGCGTTGATAGACGGGACCAAGATTGTCCCTCCGTACCCTACCAAGATAATATGTATTGCTCTGCTTTGGCAGATTCAACAATACATGTGATCGAGGTAGTGATAAGTATCACGGCACGGTTAGGCATTAGAGTTGAGTCGATTGAGATCTAATCTAATCGAGAAGGGATGCATCTTGTGCACGACTTAGATCTAATCTAATCGCAAGGGTGCATCATGTGCACGACTTAGATCTAATCTAATCGTTAGGCACTAATTAATTAACTACTTATTAAATATGCATCACATACACAAGCAATTAATTAATCTATTTGTGATTTAGTCATGGCCCTACTACGATCTTCTCAAGCCAATGAGAAGATCGATTGGTCAACCTAGGGTCAACAGCTTCTTCAAGCTACTCCCTTTGACCACCTTGTGTTGCTCGTGCCCGCCTCGGAACTCCGTCTCGTGTGGACCCTCCACCGCTCCAATTTGTACATTACAATTTGAAACTCGAGTTACATTCGAGTCTAAATCTAATTTACAACAAGAAAATAAGAGAAGGCACGACGCGCAGGTCGCGAATATAATACAACACTCGCAAACACATAACGGCACGCAGGCCGTATTAAGAATTACAACACAACCAATCATATTGGGATTTGGGCCATGACTATCACAAATTAATATATAATTCAAAATGATATATTTTTCATAATTTTCTATAATTTTAAAATTAATTTTTACAATTTTACGAATAAAATTTCCCGGCGGTCCCGTTTAGCGGTTTCGGGCGCAATCCCTGCGGGGCCCAGGGGCATCGCCCCTACCCACGATCTAACCATCGCGAGGGTTCCTTTGCGATCCAATAGCGCCTAAACCCACTGTCCCAAAACTATTTGGGTCGAGACATTGCCGTTTCGGAAAAATCTTCCCGACGGGTTCGTTTTTAGCGATTTCGGGTGCGATCGCGGAGCAAATCCCCTTGCGGGGTTAGGGGCAGTACCCCTACCCACGATCTAACCATCGTGAGTTGCTCCTTTGCGATCTAATGGCACCCAAGCCCGCTGTCCCAAATGGATTTGGGGCAAAACGAAGCCGGTTTTGAAAGATCTTTCCGGTAGCCGAAGCCTACAAGTGCCGAGACACTTGTGCTTCGCTTCTACGGAAAAATTACCCATAAAATCATAAAAAACTAATTTTTACAGAAAATCACAGAAGGTTTTATTTTTCATAAAAATAAAAACAAACTCGTACAAGCCTTGCACGTGGCTCTGATACTACTGTTGGGTTTTTCGGGCCGCGAAAACCGCTTTTCGCGTCGCGGAAACCCCGAATCGCCCAAGCCACGGATCTCGTGCAAGGTAAAACCGAACGAAAATACGAGTACGAGTTTGAAAACTTTAATCTACAGTAGATCTACATAAGGATAAACCATTTATACCTTTGTAGCGAAGCCCTTCGCAATCCCGCTTGTCCTTGGTTCGCCGGATCTCAAAAGTGTCAAAGTAGACACTTCTCTATTTGTATCCACACAAGCAAGAGATGGAGAAGAAACCTTAGAGTGTGCTAGCACTCAAGCAAGGTCTCGGCAAGAAGGAGAAGAGGGAGAGAAGAATTGTGAGCAAGAGGAAGAAGATGAAATCAATTAGCCTTGAATGAAAAATAAAACATTCATCTTTCACTCAAAGTGGCCGGCCACATTAAACCTTGTAACCCCCATGGAATATCAAGAGTCACAACTCTTGGTAACTCCCATGAGGTGGCATTTGGTCAAGTCAAACTTGACCAAATGAAGAGGCCTTGATGATGTGGCATTGGTCAAGTCAAAGTCAAGTCAAAAACATGACTCTTCATCTTCCTACTTAAGTAAAGTCAAACTTGACCACTTCTATCCCTTGGTTGATCTAATCTAACCATTGGTTCAAGCCAATTTTAATTTAATGAATATCTATTAATTGAATTAAATTAATTAAATGAGTCTAAGTCCAAATTAGACTCACTTAACACATGAACCAACTTGAGTCCAACTCAATTATCCTACTTTGGATTACTCTTAATCCAATTTGGTTCATCATATGAACCTAATCATTTAGGTTCATCAAATGAACCTAGTCTCCATCTATTTGCCCTTAGTGTGTGACCCTATAGGTTCTTGTAACGTTGGCAATGCCCCTAAACCCATTTAGGAGCATAAGTAATGAGCGGTATCTAGCAACACATCATTACTACCCAAGTTACAAGAATGTCGAGATCCGACATCACCTTATGACTACTAATTGTGACTCCTCACAATATGTGACATTGTCCTTCTATCCTAGACATCTAGATTGATAAATGTGAGGCATAGACCGTGTCATCCTCCAATCAATCTAAATCTTGAACTCCAAGTAGACTCACTCGATCAAATGAGCTCAACATCTAATGTTGACTCATTTGGGCATGACCATGCGCTTAGTGGTCTCACTCTATCAAGAATAGCGATGTCGCTCCCGTCATATGGGAGGGATAGATCCCATCTACATCACTCACATCCCTCTGCATAATTCGTTACATACCCAGTAATCGCCTTTATAGTCCACCCAGTTACGGGTGACGTTTGACGAAACTAAAGTACATAACTCCTTATGTAGGGATCCATGGTGACTTCAGGTCTAAGGACTAATAGTCATACTAATAGCCACATGAGAAAGTATATGACACTCATATAACGATCCATGATACTTTCTCATGGCGGGTCATTCAGTATACATTCTCTAATGCATACCCATGTGTCAGCTTGATATCTCTATATCCATGACTTGTGAGATCAAGTCATCGAGCTGACCTACATGCTAGTCTTATTGCATTAACATTGTCCCTGAATGTTAATACTCGACTAGGAATGATTTAGAGTAGTGTTCCCTATATCATCTCACTATCGATTCAACTAATCGATTGATATAGGTATGAACGTTCTACTCAAGGACGTTACTATACTTATTTTATCTGACACTAATACAAATAAGCATAATAACCAAAAACCAATGCCTTTATTAAGAATATGATATACATGAGTCCATACAATCATCAAATGATTGGCTCTAGGGCTCTAACTAATAGGGGCCTGGGCAGAAATATCCCCGGGAGCTAGATCGGCCACAGGATGAGGAGCCTCCAGGAGGAAAAGTCCGTCATCAGCTTCGAAGGAAGGGAAAGTTTCCTGCGGCAATTCCCTGGATAGGCTAGCTGTGTCCAGAAAGGTGGCAGGAGGTGCCGAGCGTAGGAAACCTTGCACGAAGTCCTGCCTAACCCCACCAGCAGCCCCATGACAGAGCAACAAGACCATCCAGCGTCCCAGCTTTTGGAGGAAGAAGGAAGAGCGGACGTAGGCCAGTCTGTACGCCTTTAGCCGCTCTGATTCGCCAGCTCGGTACGCTTCCAAACTGTTCTTGTTCTCGGCAACCTCGTCGCGGGCCACGGATAAATCGCTCTGGCCCTGAGACACTGCTTCCTGGGCCTTCGATAACTCCGCTCGCAAGGATTGGAGAGTGGCTTGGCAAGCTTCCCACTGAGTCCGCATGGTTGCTTCCCGACTAGCGGCAGCACTAGCCAGGGTCTGGGCATCGGCCAACCCCGTTTGCAGGAGCTCCTGACTTTGCTGTAGCGAACTCAAATCCGCCGATCGGGAGAGCAGCTCTGCCTCTTTGGCCTTCAACTCAGAAATTGTCGCTTGATGACGATCTGCTTCAGAAGCCAAGGAAAACTCACTTGTCTTCGAAGCCGCCTCCAACTGTTGAAGTTTATCGAAGGCGACATGGAAAATGGCCCGAGCAGAGGCCGCAGATTCCCCGGCGGCGCGTAGATAAGCATCCAAGCTTCCAAGAGAAGGCTCGGGAGGAGCTGAGGATGCCGCAGGGGGCTCTAGTTCCCGAAGACGTGCCTTGAGCACCGCGTTCTCTCGTTGAAGCTCGGCCGCTCGTTGCACGGCGCTCAGACTCGCGGAGCAGGTCTGCAAGTGGCCGGAAGAAGAGAGAGGGGGTTACAGAAACACACGGATACCAGGAAGAAGAAGAGAAAGAGCTTACCGCTACCAGGGAGCAAGCAATTTGATCAAACTCCTCCAAAGGGGAACTGCTCTCCCAGAACTGCCGATTGGCTGATTGCCAGGAGATGGCCAAGTCCCCACAGAAGTCGACCCTACCAAAGATAGGCGATAGGTCGGCAGCGGGCACGTAGGCCGGGTCGGTCTCTGAAGGGAGCCTCCAGGAAGCTTCAAAGGCCAGGTCTGCAGAAGGCAGGTTCAGAGTCGGCATGGCCGAGCTCGGAGGCCCAAGAAGAGGAGAGGCGGAGGGAGCCAGCGAGTCCGGGGGCTGATCGCCAGAGGACGAAGGCGGGGCAGGTAATACACTCTGGATTGGCACCGGAGCGGTCAGGTCCAATGGCGGGTCTGCCACCTCCAGATCAGAGGCCTTCTCCCGGGCCAAGCTTGTCTCCTGGGTCGAGCTCGTGTCCGAGGACCTGGTGGGGGAAGAGATGCTCACTACGCGTTGACGGCGAGGAGGTGGAGGAGAAGTTGCGGTGACTGGGGCCGTCCTCTTGCCCTTACGCGTAAGGCGCAGCTTCATAGTAGGAGGGAGCGGAGGCACTTGCCCTGCTGGCGACGGCTCGGGTGCGGGTTGATCAGAGTGGCGGGGTATGACTGAGTCTGCAGGGCTGGGGGCTGGTGGCTCAATAAGCGCCGAGGCAGCTACCGTCTCTGAGGTTTGGTGTCCCGAGGGCTGTGGACCGGCGAAAACAGCGGGGTCAGAGGATAGGCCTTGTGTTAGCTCCTCATTCAGAGCTTGCAGAACGCCCACCGAGGGTGTCTCCTGACTGGCAAAAGAGCGGAGGAGGGCAGCCACTACAAATATAAGAGGAAAAAGCACCTCAGTTAGCGAAGAGCAGTATACAATAAATAACAACTTACCAAAAGGAGCTCCGATTTCCGTGGAAACAGGGCTAAGACCAAAAGCGTGCAGAATACCTTCTAGCATCAGCACAGACAGGTGAACAACAACACCTTTCAGCTTGTCCGCAGCTACGGAGCAGGCAGGTTCATGGACGTGCAAAGGGAAGTCTGAAGTAAGGATGGGATGCCATTGGGAAGGCCCGGCTAAGGGGACGGGGGGCTTGAGGAAGAAAAAGCGAGATCTCCAGCCTTTATTGGAAGAACGTTGGCCCCCGCCTCGGCTCGCCGGAAGGAATAGAAGTGATGGAATAGTCTAGCAGTCAAGGGAATTTGATAAATGCGGCACAAGATGATGGTTCCGCAGACCACTCGGAATACATTGGGGGCAAACTGGGAGATACCAATACCGCAATACTGACTCAACTCGGAGAAAAAAGGATGCAAAGGAAAGTGAAGACTGCCTAAGATTTGATCCCTAAAAACAGTGATAAACCCTTCGGGAGGAGAAGAAGGATGTTCATCTAGTGAGGGAAGACGAAACTCATATGCGGCGCCTAGCCCCAAGTTGGATTGCAGTGCAGACAGGTCGTGATGATCTAAATCAGAGATGTAACATGAATACCAGAAGAGTTCCTTACAATCCATGATTATGAGGAGCAAGCAGGCAAGGGGGATAAAGACAAGAGGGGTCACAGGTCGGGCGCAAGCAGGAGAACGAGGAGTTGCACTGTCAGAAACGGCCGCGAACGAAGGGAGGAGGATAGCGAAGCGTCGAAGTAAGGAAAGCTGACTGCCTTTAGGGTTTATAAAGCCCATTAATTCCTAGGAAACTTCGAGGGTCGAGCCGAGTATCTTTTGGGGTAACGCGTCCCAGCGCCGTCTAATGGGAAATAAGCGCCGAAGGGTACAAAAAAGGGTCAGAGGCTGGCGTCAGGAGGTGTACGCAGTAAAGGCGTCGGACAGGTGTCTGTTGGGTTCTTCGGGCCGCGAAAACCGCTTTTTCGTGTCGCGAAAACCCCGAGTCACCCAAAGCCGTAGATGTCTAGGATAGAAGGACACTTGTCATTATTTTTGTGAGTAGTCACAATTGGTAGTCACAAGGTGATGTTGGATCTCGACATTCTTGTAACTTGGGTAGTAATGATGTGTTGCTAGATACTGCTCATTACTTATTCTCCTAAATGGGTTTAGGGCATTGCCAACGTTACAAGAACCTATAGGGTCACACACTTAGGACAATTAGATGGAGATTAGGTTCATATGATGAACCAAGAGGATTAGATTCATTTGATGAATCAAATTGGATTAAGAGTAATCCTAATTGGGCTAACTTGAGTTCGACTCAAGTTGATTCATGTATTTAATGAGTCTAATTTAGATTATGACTTATTAAATCAATTTAATTTAATGAATTAGATTCATTATATTAAGTTGGCTCGAATCAAATGGTTGGATTAGATCAACCATGGTAGAGATTGGGTCAAGTTTGACTTGACTAGAGAAGGAAGACCAAAGGTCAATTTTGACTTGACCTTTTGCCACCTCATTGGTGAGTTGGCATTAGGTGGACCAATGATGATATTCCACATCATTATGGGTGCCACCTCATGGAAGTTACAAAGTCATTTTCTTATTAACTTCACATTAATTGCATTTAATGGGGAGTTACACAAGATTAAAGTGGTCGGCCACTTTGTGAATGATTTTGAATTCATTTTCATTCAAGTGTGGTTATTCTTCCTTCTTCTTCCTCTCAAGCTCTCCCTCTCCCTCTCCTCCTTGCTTGGCCGAATCTCACCAAGGTGCTAGCACACCTTTGTGTGAGGTTTTCTCCACCTACGTGTCCGTGTGGATACTTCTAGAGGACCGACACTTGACGGTCTAGAGATCCGGCAACTTCTTGGACGAGCGGGAACGCGAAGGGCTTCGCTTCGAAGGTATAACTTTCATCTAGTGTAGATCTAAAGTTTTACAAACTCGTACAAGAAAAAGTTTTTCGAAAAATTTTTGTTTACGAATCTTTGCACGGATCTACGGCTTTGGGTGACTCGGGGTTTCCGCGACGCGAAAAAGCGGTTTTCGCGGCCCGAAGAACCCAACAATCCACACGAACAAGGAGTGTCTCCCACACTCAAAGGATGGAGAAGAGAGCTCCAAGTGTGCTAGCACTTTCTCTAGGGCTCTCGGATGGGAAATGGAAAGGAAGAAAAGAAGAAAGTACAAAAGAAATCTTATACACTCACTAGTAGTATCCTTCCTTTGTAACCTTCACCATTCTTTTGCTCTTGGATTCACTCAACCACCTTCTCATCCATGGAAGTGCACGGCACCAGCAAGAGAAAAGAGGAAGAGAGCTAGGAGGAAGAAGAAACAAATACACCACATCAATAGCCATAAAACAATGAAACCTCCTTTCATTATGTGGCCGACCACACATGGGTAACCCCCTCATTTAATGTGGCCGGCCACATTAAATGGAGGATTGTAACCTCCTTGACAACTAGGAGATGATGTGGCTGCCATGTCAGATGAGACATCCTCCATGAAGTGGCAATTCATCAAGTCAAACTTGATGTTTCAACTTCCCATTTTGGTCAAGTCAAAATTAACCAAATCTCTTCCATGTTGAGTTGCATTCATTCTTTGATTCAAGTCAATTTCAATTTAATGAATCTCAATTCATTAATATAAATTGACTCAATGAATCAAATTTAAATTAGACTCATTCAACAATTGAAACTAATTGAGTCTAACTCAATAAGTCTAATTTGAATCCAATCTTTGGTGCATCATATGAACCTAATCCAATTGGTTCATCATATGAACCTAATCTCCATTCACTTGTTCTTTGTGTGTGACCCAATAGGTTCTTGTAACGTTGACAATGTTTCTAAACTCCTTTAGAAACATAAGCAATGAGCGGCATCTAGCAATACATCATTGCTACCCAAGTTACAAGAAATGTCGAGATCCAACATCACCTTGTGACTACTAATTGTGACTCCTCACAATATATGACAAGTGTCCTTCTATCCTAGACATCTAGATTGATTAATATGAGGCATAGACCGTGTCATCCTCTGATCAATCTAAATCTTGAACTCCAAGTAGACTCACTCAATCAAATGAGCTCAACATCTAATGTTGACTCATTTGGGCATGGCCATGCACTTAGTGGTCTCACTCTATCAAGAATAGTGATGTCGCTCCCGTCATATGGGAGGTGGGAGGAATAGATCCCATCTACATCACTCACATCCCTCTGCATAATTCGTTATATACCCAGTAATCTCCTTTATAGTCCACCCAGTTACGGGTGACGTTTGACGAAACCAAAGTACATAACTCCTTATGTAGGGATCCATGGTGACTTCAGGTCTAAGGACTAATAGTCATACTAATAGCCACATGAGAAAGTATATATGACACTCATATAACGATCCATGATACTTTCTCATGGCGGGTCATTCAGTATACATTCTCCACTGTATACCCATGTGTCAGCTTGATATCTCTATATCCATGACTTGTGAGATCAAGTCATCGAGCTGACCTACATGCTAGTCTTATTGCATTAACATTGTCCCTAAATGTTAATACTCGACTAGGAATGATTTAGAGTAGTGTTCCCTATATCATCTCACTATCGATTCAACTAATCGATTGATATAGGTATGAACCTTCTACTCAAGGACGCTATTATACTTAGTCTATTTGGCACTAATACAAATAAGTATAATAACCAAACAAATACCTTTATTAATATACAAGAATATGATATACATGAGTCCATACAATTATCAAATGATTGGCTCTAGGGCTCTAACTAACACCGTAGTCCCATATAAGTTGTAGCAAGGCTAAGTATGCTATAAAATGCTCCTATTGCATTTATCTAAGCTATTAAAAATGTCTATGTTGCATTTAACTGAGCTAAACATTTTATCAAACATTGGGTGTGCACTAATTCACACCCTATGTCCTGAAAATCTGTATACAACTAAACTAAGGCATAAAATTGTGAAAAGAGCTACTTATACTGCAGGTGAGGGGTTTCTTACATCCTGCGATAGATTTCCTTACGATCTGATCGCTAGATTTCCGGTGGAGAAGATCCCTTCGTTGATCTCCTCGCGTCTACGTGCTCTTCTCTCGGAGAGGAGCGTTCTCATGCCGGAGTTGTCGCCGAAAGGTGCTCCTATAGCCCTTGGGATGAAACCCTAGGTTCTTTGGAGGTTGAGGTGCCGTGAGGTTTGGAAGAAGAGAGGTTCGGCGGAATTAGGGTGAGGAGAGGAAAAGCTTCCGATGAAAACTAATAACTCCTCACTTAATTTTTTTCCTATTTATATTAAGTGGTCTATTCGGCCAACTAAACCTTAAATATAACTGTTTCCCTCTTCTTTCAGCTCACCCCTGCTGGGCCTCCTGGTTACTAGAGTTGTCTATAAGACATAGGGTCTTATAGGTCTCAGGTTCAATTCCTACTTAGGTTATTTTACGTTTCTATTTATTTTTGCTACTTCCGCTACTCTAAAAATTCCATAAAAATATTCTAAAATTCCCGAAAAATAATAGAATATTTCTAAAAATCAATTTGGGGATTTTACGACATTATAATCCCCCATACCTTATAAAAAATTCATCCTCGAACTTAGAATAACTCTGGGTACTTCTGTCTCATACTAGCTTCTGTCTCCCAAGTTGCCTCTTCTGTTGTGTGATTTTGCCAAATGACTTTTACTAATGATACTTCCTTATTCCGCAATTTCTTAACTATTCGGTCTATTATCTGAATAGGTCGACTGTCATAGCTGAGGTCCTCGCGGACTTGTACCGACTGGGGCTCAATCACTTGGGTGGCATCTGGGATATGATTCTTCAGCATAGAGACATGGAATACATTATGAATAGCTGACATCTCCTGGGGTAGCTCTAGCTCATATGCTACTTTGCCAACTCTTCTGGTAATAAGGTATGGTCCCGCATATCTGGGACTCAATTTGCCCTTCTTCCCAAAATGCATTACTCCCTTCATGGGAGCTACTCTGAGGAACACTATATCCCCAACTGAAAACTCTAAGGGTGGACACCGTGTATCAGCATAGCTCTTCTGGCGGCTCTGAGTTGTCTTTATCCTCTGGCAGATCTGCTGTATAGCTGCCGTGGTATCTACGACTAGATCTATCTGAAGTTCTAGTTCTTTCTGTTCACCACTCTCATACCAGCAGATTGGTGATCTACACCTCCGCCCGTAGAGAGCCTCATAGGGTGCCATGCCTATAGTGGCCTGATAGCTATTGTTGTATGCAAATTCTGCTAAATACAAATATTTACACCAACTTCCCTTGAAGTCTAGGGCACATGCTCAGAGCATATCTTCGAGTGCTTGATTTACCCGCTCCGTCTGATCATCTGTCT
This sequence comes from Zingiber officinale, assembly GCF_018446385.1. Lineage (NCBI taxonomy): Eukaryota > Viridiplantae > Streptophyta > Magnoliopsida > Zingiberales > Zingiberaceae > Zingiber > Zingiber officinale. The sequence goes on from NC_055992.1 coordinate 62,301,536, forward strand.
GAGGATGGAAAGCTGTGCTAAATTTCAACTTGGTGTCCAACGCTGACTGTACACACTCCCAGAAGTGTGACGTGAATCTACTGTCTCTGTCTGAAATGATAGTCCGTGGAACTCCATGCAGTCTGACGATCTCCTTGAGATACAACTGAGCCAGTTGCTCCATAGAATAGGATATTCTGATAGCTAAGAAATGGGCTGACTTAGTCAATCTGTCAACTACTACCCAGATGGCATCAAAACCATTGTGGTTCTGGGTAGTCCCACTATAAAATCCATGGAGATATCCTCCCATTTCCATTCTGGGATCTGAATAGGCTGCAAAACTCCTCCTGGTCTCTGGTGTTCTGCCTTGATCCTCTGATAGGTTAGACAGGTACTGACATATCTAGCGATGTATCTTTTCATCCCTGACCACCAAAAATATTTCTTTAGGTCTTGGTACATCTTGGTGGAGTCAGGATGCATCGCATAAGGAGTCCTATGAGCCTCATCTAGAATATTCCTCCGTAGTTCCTCCTGATCCGAAACACATAGTCTGTCACCAAAATATAACACCCCACTATCAGATACTCTGAACTCTCCACTTTCTGATTTTGCTAACCCTTGCTTGATTTTCTGAGTTTCAGGGTCCTGATCCTGAGTGGTCTGGATGTCATCAAGCAGGGTAGACGCTAATGTCATAGTAGAGAGTTGCCTAACTATTAATTCGAGACCCAAATCTACAATCTCCTTTTGTAGGGGCGGTTACATGGCTGATAGGGACAGTAAGGTAGCACTGGACTTCCTGCTAAGTGCGTCTGCCACCTTATGTCATAGTCTTTGACCAGCTCGAGCCATCTACGCTGTCCCATATTCAGATCCTTTTGAGTGAAGAAGTACTTCAGACTCTGATGATCTGTATACACTCTGCACTGAGCTCCATACAAATAATGTCTCCAAATTTTGAGGGCGAACACAACTGCTACAAGCTCAAGGTCGTGAGTAGGGTAGTTCCTCTTATAGTCCTTGAGTTGTCTGGAGGCATAGGCGATCACCTTATCTTCTTGCATGAGTACTGCTCCTAATCCCAATTTAGAGGCGTCACTGTAAATATCAAAGCTGTTTGTATTTTCTAGCAGAGTCAGAATGGGTGCACTGGTCAATCTTCTTTTGAGCTCCATGAAACTGTTCTCGCAATCCTCTATCCACTGAAATTTTCGGTTCTTTCTGGTGAGAACTGTCAGTGGGGAGGCTATCCTGGAGAAATCCTCTACAAATTTTCTATAATAGCCTGCTAGTCCCAAAATGCTTCTGATTTCACTAGCGTTCTTAGGTCTTTCCCAGTTACTCACAGCTTCTATCTTACTGGGGTCTACCATGATACCCTCCTTGGAGATGATGTGACCCAGAAAGGATACCTGATCTAGCCAGAATTCACATTTCATGAACTTGGCGTACAGTTGGTTCTGCTGAAGGGTCTGCAGTACTATTTTCAGGTGCTCTGCATGTTCTTCCTGAGTTTTGGAATAAATAAGAATGTCGTCGATGAACACAATGACAAACTTATCTAAGTATTCTCTGAATACTCTGTTCATGAGATCCATGAAGGTAGCTGGAGCATTTGTCACGCCAAAGGGCATGACTACGAACTCAAAATGTCCGTATCTGGTCCTGAAAGCTATCTTGGGTATATCACCTTCTTTAACTCTCACTTGGTGATATCCTGATCTGAGGTCTATTTTATAGAACACTGCTGCTCCCTTCAGCTGATCGAACAGGTCATCTATCCTGGGAAGAGGATACCTGTTCTTAATCGTGACTTGGTTTAGTGCTCGGTAGTGTATACACAGGCGCATGCTCCCGTCCTTCTTCTTCACGAACAATACAGGCGCTCCCCATGGTGAGTGACTAGAGCATATGAAGCCCTTGTCAAGCAGCTCCTGTAGTTGCTCCTGAAGTTCCTTCAGTTCTGCTGGAGCCATGCGATAGGGTGCTTTGGAGATGGGATTTGTACCGGGGATAAGTTCTATCTCAAATTCAATCTCCCTGTCTGGTGCTAGGCCTGGTAACTCTTCAGGGAAGACTGTTGGATTGTCACATACAACTCGGACCTCCCCTAGCTTTTGGTCCTTGTCCTGGCTGGTACTGACTACATGTGCTAGGAATCCCGTACATCCCGAATCCAGTAGTTTCTGTGCCTTCTGAACTGAGAGAAACTTCTTGGCCTTTCTCTTTGGTTCTCCGATAAACCCAAACTGCACTCCTGCTTCAGGTTGGAATACAACTTTCTGTTTACGGCACTCTATGGAGGCGCCGTACTTCACCAGAAAATCCATTCCCAAAATGACATCGTAGTCGGCCATATCTAATACTATCAGATCACCAAAAAGCTCTCTGTCTGCTATAATGACCGGCACTGCTAGGAGCTAGTGTGTGGATGCCATAATTTCTCCCGAAGGTAGTGTTGTCAGGAACTGACCACTAAGTGCATCAGGAGGTATTGCAAGCTTTTCGGCGAATGTCCTGGATATATAAGAGTGGGTTGCCCCAGTATCGAATAAGACAGTTGCACTTTGCTGTAAAATACTAATCTGACCTGTAACAACTGTCGAGGCATTCGCTACGTCCTCTCTGGTGAGTGAATAGATCCTCGCGTTCGTCGTGGCTGTAGGCGTTTCTAGTCTGCCCTGACTGATATGTGGTCCATCTATAACAGCCTACATCTGATGTAACTGCGCTGGGTTACCTCCATACTGAATCGGCTGTGGTGGAGGGATACTGGGCTTGTTCGGACATTGCTTAGCCATATGCCCTTCCTGACCACATTCGAAACATCCTCGAGTGCCCTTGCGATAAAACTCCTGGGTGAAATTTTCCACAAGTGGAACACTTGGGATAGCTGGGTTGTTTACTTGCTGGTCCTCCTTTTGGGTAACTCCCTGGTTTGCGTTTGTTGCTGGAGTTCCCTATACAGTTAGAGCCGTGGGAGCTGTGGCCCTGGTGTTTCTAAGCACCTGAGCCTCCTTGGCCTTTGGACTCTGAGAAGGCTTGCTTCTGCTACTTGATGCTGTTTTGGTAATGCTCGGTGATCAGAGCACTATTTACTAGTTCTTCAGAGGTTTGCGGCTTATGGACGCCGCTAGCCGCGTTCAGTGCTATTTCCGGCCTTGGCATTTTGAGCATCAACCGGACTCTTTCTCTTTTAGTGCTGACTAGTTCGGGGCACAGACGAGCTAGCCTGTTGAATTTCTTCACGGCCTCCTCAACTGAAAGGTTGCCCTGACGAATTCAGTGAACTCGTCATAGTGTCGGTTTGTGACCCGCATATGAAAGAACTCCTCAAAGAATTCTCTCTCAAATTCGGGCCATGTCATCTGGTTCACTGGGCGCTTCGCTTTAATTCTCTCCCACCACATGCGTGCGTCTCCTGCCAGGCAGAAGGAGGCACATTTCACCTTCTCGTGTTTTGGCCAGTTCAGAAGCTCCATCGTACTCTCCAGTGTTTTGAACCAGGCTTGAGCATCCCATGGTTCACTGGTGCCTTGAGAAGTTCTCGGGCTTGATTTTCTGCCACTAGATCAGATAAGCTTCTCTCCTTGCCCCTGCTGCTGGGGCTACTGGTGCTACTGGTATTGTAGGTTGGACTGGTGGAACCTCTACAACTACTGGGGTTACTACGTTAGGTTCCGGGGTGACATTGGGAGTGTTCTGCTGATTAACCCTTAAGATGGCTATCTCCTGTTGCTGTTCAGCTAGTTGCTTCTGTAGCTGAGCCACTACCTCTACAAGGTCTGGAGGAGGCACTAAGCTGCCTGCCTCATGCTGGGGCTCAGTAGCTGGTGTCTTTCTAGCTGGACGTCCTCGTACCATTTTCTTAAAAAAATAGAGGACATACATAACTAATAGGATCATATTGCATAACTATGGTTATCATGTTAGGTACTATCATACATATATAAGCATGCTTTAGTTATCTAGGAACATGAAAACAAACAAAACATACATAAAGTGAGAGATGTTCTTACTTGGAAGTTGCGGGTTCAATGCTGATGTGTGTGTGTGGAAGTATGGAACTTGCTCTGATACCACTCTGTAATGCCCCGCCTTCGACGGGCTAAGATGTAAGGCCGGGGGTTACATTATGTTGTTGCTAAACTATTCTTAATGTGCGAAAAACTGATCTAATTTAAAATTTCTTTATGCTAATGCAATTTCTTTGTTCTACATGTGCTAAGGGATGGGATCTAAGGTATACATGACATATCTTTCATCCCCCATGGTCAAGGAGCTACAACTAAAGGTTTCTAGTCAAAATCCAGCTTCCCGATCGATTGAGCTTATCACTCAATCGATTGGAGCTATTGGATCGATCCACTGATCGATTCAGCTTGCTTACTGTACACGGAGGTCCCGTCTGGATCGATCGGCTGATCGATCCAGTCTGGCCAATCGATCCAGTGATCGATTCCAAAGCTCTCTGTTCGCGACAGAACGCTATCGGATCGATCGGATGATCGATCCAGGAGCTTACTGTTCGCGGAACAAGTTGCTCAATCGATCAACTGATCGATTGAGGAGCCTCCAATCGATCGGCTGATCGATTGGGGTTTCTGATTTCGTATCAGAAGTCTGATTTCAGCACTGTTTCGTGCTCAAATCACATATATCAACTCTATAAACAAAAACAAAGCTACTAGACCTATCATTACTCATGGCTAGCTAACTAAGATCATGACAATCAGTAATCTAAGCATAACTATCGCAATTCAAGACACTTAATTAACCAAAAGTGCAGAAAAGTAACACTACAAGAAATACTAAGTTCTTAAGTTGCTACTTTCTCCAAAGATCTTTATTCCAAGTTCCTATCCACACATATCTTCATTTCATTGTCCTCCAGCCGACGCTAATCCATCTTTCCTTTACCTTTATCTGCAGTATAAGGAAAAGAAGTATCTGTAAGCTTGGGAGCTTAGTAAGAAACCATCTACCTCACAAAACAAGCATACGATGCAATTTATGCTTTTAAAACATGCTATTTGAAATGTATACTGAACATGTTAGAGCATGGCATGGCATACTATCATACAAAACATAGAATCAAAAGCTGATCATGGCAACATCTTCTAGTATCAACAAGATAGAACTAAACTGATACAATAGCTAACTAAACTAATGCTAAGCTGATATAAATTCTGAACTGTAATCACATAACTAAATTATGAAGCTTTGAAAAATCATTTATCATAAATAGCTGAAAATACTAATCATGCTGCTGATGGGCCCGGCAACTGTACTTGCTATGAACGCATCCTTAACTAGACCTGAGGAAGCTAGTCCCAAATCTAGTAGGGTTTACTAGGTTATCTAAACCTAGGGACGACTATGGGAGCCCAACCCAAGGACAACTGAAGTCCAATACAGTGCCACTGATAAAAGTAAAATACTTTTTTTATAACTGAATTTTTTTTTATCTTGCTATTTCTAGGTTATCTGAACCTAGAGCTAGGTTATCTGAACCTAGAGGGGACTGTGGGAGCCCACCCATTGAACCGTAGTCCCATATAAATTGTAGCAAGGCTAAGTATGCCATAAAATGCTCCTATTGCATTTATCTAAGCTATTAAAAATGTCTATGTTGTATTTAACTGAGCTAAACATTTTATCAAACATTGGGTGTGCACTAATTCACACCCTATGTGCTGAAAATCTGTATACAACTAAACTAAGGCATAAAATCGTGAAAAGAGCTACTTATACTGCAGGTGAGGGGTTTCTTACATCCTGCGCTAGATTTCCGGTGGAGAAGATCCCTTCGTCGATCTCCTCGCATCTACGTGCTCTTCTCTCGGAGAGGAGCGTAGTCGTGCCGGAGTTGTCGCCGGAAGGTTCTCCTATAGCCCTTGGGATGAAACCCTAGGTTCCTTGGAGGTTGAGGTGCCGTGGGGTTTGGAAGAAGAGAGGTTCGGCGGAATTAGGGTGAAGAGAGGAAAAGCTTCCGATGAAAACTAATAACTCCTCACTTAATTTTTTTCCTATTTATATTAAGTGGTTTATTCGGCCAACTAAACCTTAAATATAACTGTTTCCCTCTTCTTTCAGCACACCCCTGCTGGGGCCTCCTAGTTACTAGAGTTGTCTATAAGACATAGGGTCTCATATGTCACGCCCCCAAAGGAGTCTCTGCCAGACAAAAATCCGGCAACATCTCCCCTGTACCGGTGACAATCTGAAGCATCCATACAAGCAAAATACATCAGCCACATGCGGCTGGAATATTTATATATACAACCACGCAGTTATAATAACAGCACACTCGGTTGGAATGTAACAATCACAACCACGCAGTTATATATAAAACAGCCCACACGGCTGTACTAAAACACAGCGGAAAAACGAAAGAAAGCCCACACAACACAAATAAATACAATGCATGTCGGCACGGCTTAAACACAAATACAACACCAAAAGAATAAAATAGTCACATGGCTAAACATAAATACAATGTCAAAAATAAGAAAAGAATATACAAAAGAAAACAAGCACGGTCTTCGGATGTGACGTAGGACCCGGCAGACAGGATACTCCGAGCGACACTAACCATCTACAAGCTACCTGAAAACATAAATGTATACATGCGGTGGTGAGTATAGGTAACTCAGCAGGTAATAGACAAGATAGTACATGGTCCATAAACAACATGGAGATCACAAGTATACAGTCTCAGTAGGGAATAAAGAACATGATCATACTATCATAATCAATGCACCTAAACATATCTGACATAATAACCTGACATAAACTGTACAAACCACAACTAACATAATGACGGATACATACCCAATCTGGAATCGACACATGGTACAATGATCAGTAAACTCACCGGATCTGCAACAGATATACCTGTGACACCTGTGCGATATAAATACGACTGCATATACATGTAAAATAAATGACATGTATGCAGCATGGCAACCAAATGCAACAACCATATCTCAATCAAGTGCAACAACGACAATCACATGCAACTAGTATCTACTAGGCATGTATGTAAATATAACCCCCAGATGCACCGCACATCATATGCAAAAGTGCATGCATGCTCCATGGTCACCCCCGCCACCTCTCCAGATTCCACGACCCCTGTATGGCCGAGAGGCTTGGGTCTGTGACGACTGTACTACCCTCCAGCCCACTATATACTGGTCGAGGCGGACAGTCCGCTAATAGCTATCTAGCTACATAGCATCAGGGTCCCTGACTGCTCACAACGCCGGATCTCACAAAACCTCATGACCGGGTGGCAAGACAGGACTAGCAGCAACTGCTCCAGCTACCACTACCCATGAGTGGCTGAGTGTGCAGTGCTATTCCCAAACAAACTGATGACTCTCTCAACCACAAGGGAGATAATGGTCATCAGATGCAATGAATGATGAACATGATATATATATATATAATCATCATCCATGCAACAACTCCAAACCTCATAAATACCTACAACAAGAGTATAAATGTCATGATACCTCCACGTATTCCACCAAACATATGTACACACTACACATGTATAATCAACCCAAAAATCTTCAATAATCCCACCAGACACACATACACAAAATATAAGTACAATCAACATGTATCCTCCAGTAAAAATACAACAGACAGGTGTATATACCCCAAACATACAATCAACACAACTCCTCCAAAAGTACATGACAAATACGTATGTACACACCATATGTAAATGCACAGTCAACGAGATGACTCCTATAACACATACCCACCTATGTACAGTCCACATCATATACCCAATCAGCATGGTAATACCAACAACCCGACAATCCCTACAAGACATACTCTACACGTGTAATCACAATAGAGTAGATATCAAGAGTGGAGACTGTATATCAATTAAATAGATCATCACAAGGGTCAAGCATAAGTATCATGCAGGAAAAACAGCAACCGATCATGACATAAGATATTCATCCAATAAAAACCATGCACTAAGTACAAGAAAATCTACATAGAGGCCAAGGAAGAAATACCCGCTGATTCGGCGGTAAGAACGGGGGACCCACTTCCCGAAGGGTCCCAGTCTGAGGACGGATGGAGGGCTGACTAAACGGGTAATGGCCGCGTCAAGCAGTTTAGCAGGTCCGAGCGGAGCCAGAGATAACCCAGCCATAGGCTTGGGTTTCCGACGCCAAGGCGGGAGGACTGAATGGCCGAGCGGGTGTCTGCCCGAGCGGGTGGTCCGTTCGGCCAGGATAAGGGCGAGGATACAAAGGTTAGCCGAGCGGCCTATTCGTTCGGCTCAGGATATGGGATGTCAGCAAAGGCAAGTCTGATGATTATGCCGTACACAAGATTTCACGATAAAGGATCTTGTCGTCACATCATAGAGAGGTTGATACAGTAGCGGTATGGCCTTATGGATGCCCTTCTGACAGACCCATACCTGGGCATGGTCGAAAGCAGGTGATTGCTTTGATTGACGCGCCCAGGCTCCTTCGAGAGGTCTATATAAGGCCTCCACTTCTTCAACCGAAGGTACGAGAGTCCTCATCCTACAGCCACTTTCTTCATCTATTCCCTCGCCTGACTTGATCGTCGGAGGGCCGTCGCCGGGACACCCCCCCCGGCTCCGTTTTGTTGCAGGTTGGCCGGAGCACTCGAGGATCCAGCAGGGAGCGCCACATCCCCAGCGTTCGTTGACCCCTGGTTCGGACATGATCAATTTGGCGCCGTCTGTGGGAACGCTCCTGCATCCGAACGGGAACAATGGACGAGGCTGGACGACAACACACGGTGATGCTTTCCACAGAAGAACTCGACGCTCTGGTCGAGATAAGGGCCGCCAAACTTGTAGAGCAAAAACAGAAAGCAGCAGCCGAGCGGCCGGAGCAACAAGCAACGTCTGCGTCGGGTGGCCGAGCGGAAGCACCTCCGGCCACCGTCGCATTCCATCAAGCCTTATTTCGCACCCTTGAAGCCGTACCAGCTCGAAGAGATAGAGGATCTTCTTCGGACGAGATGCCTAGGCGAGATGACAGAAAGGGGAAAGCCCCCCGAGCGGATTCATCTCCCGAGCGGATCAATCATCAATTTTCGGAGGCTATTCTACGAGAGTCCTCATCCTGCAGCCACTTTCTTCATCTATTCCCTCGCCTGACTTGATCATCGGAGGGCCGTCGCCGGGACACCCCCCCCCCCCCGGCTCGGTTTTGTTGCAGGTTGGCCGGAGCACTCGAGGATCCAGCAGGGAGCACCACATCCCCAGCGTTCGTTGACCCCTAGTTCAGACAGGATCAATTTGGCGCCGTCTGTGGGAGACGTTGTGATATTTCTGGCACGAAAGGCATGTAGATACTGTCCGAGCGGCGTCTGCTTGCAAAGTTGGCCAAAAATACCCGGCCAGGAGGATCTTCTTGGCTAACGAGCGTCCGCCCGGATGCCCCCCGCATGATCCTTGATGTACTTCTTGGAGAATGTAAGCTGAGTCTTCTGAGCTCACGCATTTCAACAGCGGGAGAGAGAAAGCCTTTTTGTACAGTTGATCGCCGATGAGTGTGAACCGACCGGCTCTTCTCCTCAGCAACTGGGCTTCATTCCGGTCGGCTGATGTAGCTCCTGAGCGGAGGAACTCTATGATGGGTGTCCTCCAGTCGCTTGGAAATGTGAGGCTTTCCATCCGGTCGACGTGCGCCACCAGCAGTACTTTTTCAATTGGTTGCTGAATGGCGACCGGCATTATAGAACTTGCTATTTTGGCCAACTCATCGGCTGCCTGGTTCTACGTTCGGGGAATCTTCTGAATAAGAACCTCTCGGAAAGTAGCTTTAAGTTTTTCGAAGGCCTCAACGTAGAGTTTAAGCCGAACGCTGTTGATCTCAAAGACGCCAGAAAGTTGCTGAGCGGCCAACTGACCGGCTCCCACATGCCGTGCTGCCTGCAATCCGGCTATGAGGGCCTCATACTCTGCTTCATTGTTGGTGGCTTTGTAGTCCAGCCGAACGGATAGGTGCATCTTTTCTTCTTGGGGTGAGAGCAGCAATATTCCAATCCCACTTCCGAGTCGAGTGGAAGACTCATCCACATATATTTTCCACATAGCTTCCGGCTCTGGCCTTTGCACTTCGGTCACAAAATCAGCCAAGGATTGCGCTTTGATCGCCGAGCGGGGCTGGTATTGGATGTCAAATTCACTTAGTTCTGTCGTCCACTTGATGAGCCGTCCGGACGCTTCTGGATTCAACAGTACTCTTCCTAGTGGACTGTTCGTCCGGACAATGATGGTGTGAGCCAAGAAATATGGTCGAAGGCGCCGAGCGGCTAGAACCAAAGCAAAGGCCAACTTCTCGAGCCCAGTGTAACGAGATTTGGCATCTTTTAAAATGTGGCTCAGAAAATACACCGGCTGTTCCTCGCCGCTGGACCTTACAAGTGCCGAGCCTACAGCATGCTCAGTTGAAGACAGATAAATATAAAGTGACTCACCCCCGATCGGCTTGGCTAGTATAGGCAGAGAATTAAGATATGTCTTCAATTCTTTGAATGCTCAGTCGCATTCCTCATCCCAGTGAAATTTAATGGCCTTGCGCAAAATTTTGAAGAAAGGGAGGCTCCGGTCGGCAGTTTTGGAGATGAATCGGGACAATGCGGTTATCCGACCGGTCAAACGCTGCACTTCCCTTGTATTTCTTGGAGGCGGCATGTCTTGTAGAGCTTTCACTTTGCTGGGATTAGCTTCAATTCCCCGCTCGGTCACTATATACCCCAAGAAATGCTCTCCTTTTGCTCCGAATAGGCACTTCTGGGGATTTAACTTGACTCCATATTGGCGTAGCGTTCGGAAGGTTTCTTCCATTTCCTTGAAGAGATCGGCCGCTCGGGCGGATTTGATAAGAATGTCGTCCACATAAACTTCCAGATTCCGCCCGATCTGCTCCCTGAACACTTTGTTCATCGAGCGTTGATAGGTGGCCCCGGCATTCTTCAATCCTAACGGCATCACATTATAACAATATGTGCCGTCGGCCGTTACGAAGCTTACTTTTTCTCGATCTTCCCGGGCGAGCGGCACTTGATGATAGCCTTGGTAGGCATCGAGCATACAAATTAATTCGCAGCCGGCCGTAGAGTCCACCAGCTGATCTATCCGGGGCAGAGGATAAAAGTCCTTGGGGCATGCTTTGTTCAAGTCCCGAAAATCAATGCAGACTCTCCACTTGCCGCCCGGCTTGGAGACTAATACTACGTTAGCCAACCAACTCGGGAACTGTACTTCTCGTATATGGCCGGCCTCCAGAAGCTTCTCGACTTCCGCCCGGATGATGGAGTTCTGCTCGGCACTGAAATCTCTTTTTCTCTGCTTTATCGGCCGAGCGTCCGGTCGGACATGCAACTCGTGCTGCGCTATGCTTGGCGAAATTCCGAGCAACTCATGTGTCGACCAGACGAATACATCATGATTTCGTCGGAGGCATTGGATCAGCTCCTCCTTCGGCTTCTCCTCCAGATCAGAGGCAACAAAAGTCGTGGCCTCCGATCGGGTCGGATGAATCTGCACTTCCTCTTTTTCTTCATAAATTAAAGAGGGTGGCTTCTCAGTGATGGCATTTACCTCGATTCGAGGCGCCTTCCGAGCGGAGTTGGATTCTGCCCGGACCATCTCAATGTAGCATCACCGAGCTGCTAACTGATCTCCCCGTACTTCTCCCACCTTGTCTTCGACGGGGAACTTCATCTTCTGGTGGAAGGTTGAGACGACCGCTCGGAATTCGCCGAGCGTCGGTCGTCCCAAAATGACGTTGTAGGACGAGGGAGAGTCGACCACCATGAAATTTATTGTCCTGGTCCTCCTGAGCGGCTCCTCTCCCAGCGAGGTAGCCAGCCGGATCTGCCCGACTGGCTGAACTTCATTACCAGTAAACCCGTAGAGAGGGGTTGTCATGGGAAGCAGCTCGGCTCGATCAATTTGCAGCTGGTCAAACGCCTTCTTGAACATGATGTTGACCGAACTCCCTGTGTCAACAAATATGCAGTGAATAGTATAATTTGCTATTACCGCTTTAATGAGCAGAGCGTCCTCGTGGGGCACTTCAACTCCTTCTAAGTCCCCGGGCCCGAAAGTGATTTCCGGTCCACTTGCCCGCTCTTGGCTGCAACCGACTGCGTGGATCTGGAGCTGCCGGACGCCCGCCTTTCTGGCTCGGTTGGAGTCTCCTCCGGTCGGCCCACCAGCAATAACGTTGATCTCGCCCCGGGAAGTATTGCTCCTGTTTTCCTCTTCCCGAGTGGACGGTCGGGACCGTTCTCTGGACGCCCGGCGATTCTCCTGTCTTGGAGATCGGTGCCGATCGGGCGTCTGGTGATGTCGCCTCTCGGTGCGGGTCCGGTCGGCTTCATGGGTCCTTTGTCTCCTGTCAATGGGAGGAGACCGTCGTTCGGCATTCCTGGGAACGGGATTAGCCACGAAGGGAAGATTTCGACAATCCCTCGTGTTGTGCGTATCCGTCCGGTGGAAGGAGCAGAACATAGGGGTCCATCTCTTCTTTGGCTTGGGCCGAGCGGCAGCCACCTCTTGTACGTGTGATCTGGCGTGGGGGGATCGGATTGCTTCGGCCCTCGGTCCTCTGGGCGGCTGATGAGCGGCATGCTGTTTCCGTTCGGCATGAATAGGTGCCCGCTCGGTTGGAGTTTCCTTTTTCCGGGCGGCTTGCGCTTCTTCCACGTTTATGTATTCGTTGGCCCGATGTAGCATGTGATCATAATCTCGGGGCGGCTTTCGGATGAGCGACCGGAAGAAGTCCCCATCCACTAGGCCTTGTGTGAAGGCATTCATCATGGTCTCCGATGTGGCCGTTGGAATATCCATCGCCACTTGGTTGAATCGCTGGATATAAGCTCGGAGCGATTCACGGGCTTCTTGCTTGATAGCGAACAGACTAACGCTAGTTTTTTGATATCGCCGACTGCTTGCAAAGTGGTGGAGGAAAGCCGTTCGGAAATCTTTGAAGCTGGTGATAATCCGTCCGGCAGCCTCCGAAACCACCGTTGAGCCGATCCCGAGAGAGTGGTAAGAAAAACTCGGCATTTTACTCCATCTGTGTATTGATGGAGCGTAGCTGTGTTATCAAACTTACCCAGATGATCATCCGGGTCTGTTATTCCATTGTACTCGCCGATCGTCGGAGGCACGTAATGCTCGTCTCTACGGTTTAACGTCTGGGCTAGATGGCGCGGATATTTATAGTCGGTCGGCGCGGCTCTACGGTTTAACGTCTAGCCGAGACGTTAAACCGTAGAGACGAGCCGGCGTCTATAAACTCTCCGAGCGGAAGACCGTCTAGCCCAGACGTTAAACAGTAGAGCCGCGTCGACCGGCTATAAATATCCGCGCCGTCTAGCCCAGACGGTAAACCATAGAGACGAGCCGGCGTCTATAAACTCTCCGAGCGGAAGATCGTCTAGCCCAGACGTTAAACCGTAGAGCCGCGCCGACCGGCTATAAATATCCGCGCCGTCTAGCCCAGACGTTAAACCGTAGAGACGAGCCGGCGTCTATAAACTCTCCGAGCGGAAGACCGTCTAGCCCAGACGTTAAACCGTAGAGCCGCGCCGACCGGCTATAAATATCCGCGCCGTCTAGCCCAGACGTTAAACCGTAGAAACGAGTCGGCGTCTATAAACTCTCCGAGCAGAAGACCGTCTAGCCCAGACGTTAAACCGTAGAGCCGCGCCGACCGGCTATAAATATCCACGGCGATGAGCTCCGTTGTTAAAAATCGAGAGCCGCGCCGACCGGCTATAAATATCCGCGCCGACGAGCTCCGTCGTTAAAAATCGATAGCCGCGCCGACCGGCTATAAATATCCGCGCCGACGAGCTCCGTCGTTAAAGATCGAGAGTCGCGCCGACCGGTTATAAATATCCGCGCCGACCGGCTATAAATATCTGCGCCGTCTAGCCCAGACGTTAAACCGTAGAACCGCGCCGACCGGCTATAAATATCCGCGCCGACGAGCTCCGTCGTTAAAAATCGAGAGCCGCGCCGATCGGCTATAAATATCCACGTCGGACCCGCGACTGTGAACTTACTGAATGGAACTAAGGACGCCAAATAACGAGCGTTCGCAAGTACTAAATTAATTAAGTCCGATCGGCTATCGGTTTGCCAATACTTCGCATTCACTGAATGCAAACAGTATAGCCAATCGCTAAACGATTTCTAGGAAATCGAGTCAATTGATTGACCCGATCGGTCGTCTAGTGGGAAACACGTGGAGCTTAACTGACTCTACGGATAAGCACCAAACAAACAAAAGAAGGGCAATGAAGGGCAAACAAAAATACAAGCAAAGGAACACAACTATGCCGAATGGCGCGTACAAAAATATTACATCCGCAAAGCGGATGAAATACAGGAAGTACTTGGAAGAACTCGCCTCACTCCGGGTCTTCAAAGTTAAAGAAACCGTCCGGGATGTCGTCTATCATGGTCGCCAGATCGGAGGCGGGAATGTGCATTTCCGCCGGGAGGTGGCCACCCTTCTTCAAGTACGCCATGGTGACCTTCGGCGAAAGTTGAGGAGACGTTGCCACCGAACTTTTCGCCGAACCACTCCGAGCGGAGGTATTCTTGGCGCGCTGCTGCTAGGCGACTCGGCTCACCCTCCTTGTACTTTCTGAGCGCCGCTCGGGAGGCGATTAGTGAATCTTGGAGAACTTTTTGGTCCACCTCTGCTTTAGTGCATTCAGCGGAGCGCTCATCCCGTTCGGCAGCTAGTTGGGCTTCTAGCTTCTTAGATTGCTGATCTAGGGCTCGCACTTCAACTTTCATCTTGTCCAGATCAGCAATCGCCCGCTTCTTCCGGCTACTGGCGCGCTTCACGTCTCCGTCGCGCTTCTTCACCAAGTCTCCAAGTCGGGCCACCTCTGTAGCCAGGTCGGCGGACTTCTTCTGTTCGGCCTCGAGGGCTTGTTTCTCCCGCTCGGCCGATGGACCCCCCGAGACTTGGAGTTTTTCCATGAGATCCTCCAGCTCAGCTAGCCGATGGCTAGTGGCGATTTGCTCGGCCCAATGCTGTAAGGGAAACAATAAAATCAGGAACCAAACAGCAGCAGGGCACAAGAAGAAAAATGAACTTACCTGAGTGGCCTGCTGCATGTGGTTATCGCCGAGCTGCTTGGGCGTCATGAGGGCCACCCGAATCTGGGCGTCCTCGAAAAGTTTGGCGAGCGGACCCGTTAAGGTTATTTCATGAACGGGGCTTGATGGCCGATCGGCAGACAATAAATATTCCTCCGATGGGAATCGAAGGGTAGTCTTGACGGTCGGGTGGCCGGTCGGCACTTCCTCAGCCGCAGTCGCCTGGCCCGAGGACTCCCCTATGGTTGATGTTTCGCCCAACCGACGTAAGCGACGACGAGTCCGAGGAGGAGAGCCAGAGGGCTGTGCGGTGGGCGAGGCCACTGAGGTCCCGATCTGTGACGGCGTGCGATCTGGCGAAGCGACCTTGATCGGCGCCTGTGGTTCGCCCTCTTGGGTCGGCGAAAGGCTGGGGTCTCTTCGACGTTTCCGCCGAACTTCCAGTGGTGAATCCCCGGCCTGGGGGACTCCCAACTCGGCTGGAGCAGAGGAAACAGGATCCGCCTCAACCTCCGTTGAAGCGGATTGGGTAACTTCTGTTTCAGGGGCGGACTGCGTCCCCCCCTCTCCTGTAGCTGCCGGGCGGCTGGGGATTAGACCCCGCTCGGCGAGTTCTTTTTTGGTAGCCACCTCAATTTCCACGGCTTTCAACTTCAGATGATCAGTAGTCTTGGAACGCCACATGACTTCAGCTACAATGGAAGAAATTAAAATCAGTTAGACAAAAAAGGCAAAGAGAGATTGGCCCGAACGGGAGATAATCCAAAAATGTACAACACCCCCTTGAGAAGCAACTGGTCGATTTTGTACCGCTGACCGGACAACCAGTTCGCCGCATGAAGGTAGGCCGAATTTGCCGAGCTCCGGCTGGGTCAGCACAGCAGTCTGCCATTTGGTTCGGAATGCTGGCCGCTCGGGAAGTCGTATGTAGAAGAAGGACTCCTTCCAGTGCTTGTTAGAGGTCGGCATATTATCAAAAAATTTGAAGCCTATTCTACTTTGGAAAATAAAAGTGCCCAACTCGGATTGTTTGGGGTAGAAGAAGAAGTGGAATATTTTGGGGTCAAGTGGAATACTGTGCAGCCTAAAGAGGACGACCACCCCGCTCAGCAGCCTAAAGGAATTCGGCACAAGTTGGCCGAGCGGGATGCGGAAATAATTACAAACTTCCAAAATAAACGGATGGGTAGGAAATCTAAGGCCGCCTTGGAATTGGTCCAGAAAAAAACAAATGGTACCGATCGGCGGGTTATGGGGCCGGTCGGTCGGGTCGGCTACCACTATTTCATGGTCGTCCGGGATCCCGTACGTCCGAGCAAGACGCCGAGCGCGTTCCTCATCAAATTGACTCTCCATGGTCATACACCAGGGACCATGAACCTCAACAGCGGGTACGGAAGTGCTCGCCATGACTAAAGTACCAAGAAAAAGAAAGAATGAAGCCGAAAGAAACTCGGAAACGGAGGACAGATAAAAGTTCACAAGCAAGGGGACGAAAGGAGTTCCCCGCGAAAGGGAAAGGCCGAACGAAAGGAAGGGAGAAGCTTACTGAGGGAAGATGAACGGAGAGGATCACCAGAAAGCCGAAAACTACCAAGAGGCAAGAACTAGGACAGCCGGAACGATGCAGCCGTGGGCACCTTCGACGGAGGACGCGCAATTAAACAGAGAATGCGGCGTAAGGGCGAAGACGAAGGCTTTATGCGAACGAGGCTGGTCGGCCTCGTCCGTCGGATGCAGGTCACGAGAGACGAGGTCATCATCTAACCGTCCATTTCAAAACAATCGGCGTCCCATCGTACGGATCATCACCGCCACGCGAGAAGAGCCACGTGGCGCTCTGTCACCAGGCGCAATTAATGCGCCCATACCGCGCATGCTTCGACTTAATGAGAAGGATTTGCGTGATTTTCGAGAAGATTTAGACAAGCAAACATCCACGTTGAGCGCCAAGACATCCAAAACGAAGAGCCGAGCGGCTGAATTTGGCATAAGGGCCGAACGGCTCAAGGGATATTATAAGCGACGGTAAGGCGACGACCGCCCGCTCGGACACATAGTCCAGTCAGTCGGACTCACTGCCTCCTTCGACTAGACTTGAAGGGAGGCAAGTGATCCGGCGGTAAGAATGGGGGACCCACAAATGGGGTCCCGGCCGAGCGGATGGAGAGATTACCCGGCTAAAGGGTTGTGAGCAGGTCCGAGCGGAGCCAGAGATAACCCAGCCATAGGCTTGGGTTTCCGACGCCAAGGCGGGAGGACTGAATGGCCGAGCGGGTGTCTGCCCGGCTGGAACCGAAGGGCCGAGCGGGTGGTCCGTTCGGCCAGGATAAGGGCGAGGATACAAAGGTTAGCCGAGCGGCCTATTCGTTCGGCTCAGGATATGGGATGTCAGCAAAGGCAAGTCTGATGATTATGCCATACACAAGATTTCACGATAAAGGATCTTGCCGTCACATCATGGAGAGGTTGATACAGTAGCGGTATGGCCTTATGGATGCCCTTCTGACAGACCCATACCTGGGCATGGTCGAAAGCAGGTGATTGCTTTGATTGACGCGCCCAGGCTCCTTCGAGAGGTCTATATAAGGCCTCCACTTCTTCAACCGAAGGTACGAGAGTCCTCATCCTGCAGCCACTTTCTTCATCTATTCCCTCGCCTGACTTGATCGTCGGAGGGCCGTCGCCGGGACACCCCCCCCCGGCTCGGTTTTGTTGCAGGTTGGCCGGAGCACTCGAGGATCCAGCAGGGAGCGCCACATCCCCAGCGTTCGTTGACCCCTGGTTCGGACAGGATCACCCGCCTTTATCTTTCGATCGTGCTAGATAAATCAATCCCACGTCGATACGCTCGCCTCGAAAGTCCTGTGATCACATAATATATTTAGCTAATTACATAGGTAGCAAATAGCTAAATAATTCCTCAATCTCGAAATAATTAACCTAATTCTTTAATCCAGTTAAGTTTAACTAAATCCACAATTCTTCACTTCAGTCCTACTCATGAGTTAACCAATTTAATCATGGACATCTTCTAAAATCAATATACACTAATCAAATCCAATCATCCATAACATCTCCTTATCCCCAACATAATTTGATATAAATCCTTATGCATCCATCTATCACATAAATGCAACTAAAAACTCCATACTTAGCTTACCTTGATCCAAAACATATTCACACCCTTTTGATGAAGAAATCAAAAGTTTGCTGTGGAGAAAAATGGAGCTTCACCACCCATTTGCAGATGGTCCGGCATAAACAGAGGAAACAAGAAGCTTAAGGCATTCCATCAAACAACTATCATGCACAAAAATTGCCACTACCCTAATCAACACTGCCAAATTAAATTAGGATTTACAATCATGGCTTGCCTCAAACAAACTCACCCAAATTAACCGTGACCACTGGTGGAACATGACCGGAGGAATTCACTATTGCAACTGGATCGTCGGAACTGTGGATCACCAGCAATCTTACACCCAATTATACTTCGGCAGTCCATCCACTCTAGGATCAGCAGCCAATCAACACCAATGAGAAGGAGGAACCGGAATCCAGTGAAGTGGACCTCTCTGATCCAAGATCCGATGACGAGAAGGCACTGGACATCCACGAGAGACGGCTAGGGCTCGCCTTTACCCTCTCTTGGCCGACGATTTCCCCTCATGCGACCAGCTACCTGGGAAGAAAGGCAAGAAGCCTCGGCGGTGGGTCAAACGACGTCGCACGATCGGAACTGAGGAGGGACGGTGATGGCCGGCGATCAAGCAACCCGCGATTGTCGGCGATCAACGAGGCGAAGGAATCGAGAGGAGTGGAAGAAGAAGCAACGCTAAGGTCAAATTGCTTCGGTGGTTATGAATCAACCCCCTTACACTCGCGTGGACAGAGGAGAACGAAGACCGGGCTGCCGGCGTTGATGCTCGGTGACCGGTGATGAGATCGCGAGAGAGAAATGAAAAATCGGCACGGTGCGATGAGTGCGAAGGGAGGAGAAGAAATGGGTTTCGGGTGAGGAGAAGGAATCGGGGGAAATCAATTTAATACCTAGGTTAGCCGAATTTAATTCTAAGTTCATTCATTAATCAACTCCCACTTAAATGGGTATCCCAAACAGACCTCCACTATACCCCGAATCTATCCCTTCAAAATAAGTCATACGGACTCCATTTAAATCCCGAAAAATTTATAAAAATTTCTGAAAAATCCAATAAGATTTTTCGTCTAATAACATTTATTATTTATTTTGCGATATCTTACATTCTCTCCCACTAATAAAAATTTGGTCCCCAAATTTACTGATCAACTTAGGGATTCTCATCCAAGGGTAACATCCAAACCACATACTCATATACCATACACTCCATGTATAATAACCAAACAGCATCCTCATCCACTACTCCACCCTAGTATCGTAAACATATCTCCCAACATGACAATCCGCCTCCAAGTGACTAGCGACAACTCTGTGAGCTATGAACTCACCCTACTCCCACTACTCCCACTCTGCAATCTAGCCAACTGTGGATAAATCAAACACCTCTAAAATCCAAAATCCACTATCAATAAATCCTCCAACACCTGTATAGAGCGCTCAAACTATCCATTAGTCTGAGATGAAAATCTATACTAAAGTGAAACTCCTAATCTAAAGTCTATTATAACCATAATCAAAACCATGACATGAAATCACTGATCTCCATCCAAAACAATACTCAGAGATACATCATCCAATCCGGTAATCCCTCTAGAGTATAATCCTGCTACTCAATCCAAAAGAATTTGTCCTACAAATCGATAGCTAGGGACCAAGTCGTCGCCCAACAATGATTACCCAAACCAAAATATCCTCTCCAAGTCTTGGGTAATCTCACAACAAAATTCATCATATTATGCTCCCAATTCGACTCCACTATCTACATCAACAAAGATAATTCTACTAATCTCTGATGTTCAGCCTCCACTTGCTGACATAATAGACATCAAGCTACAGAAGCCGCGAGGTCTTTCTTCATATCGTTCCACCAATAAGAGTGCTCCAATGTCTCCACACATCAGATGTCACCCGAATGTATCGCCAATCCAGATCAAGGTGTTTCCTGCAGTAACTCCTCCCGGATAAGAAGTGACTCGAGAACACACATGATCTGCCACGAAAATAAAGAATCTCATTCTCATTACACGAGAATTCTCACTACTAGCACGAGACTACTCCGCTCATGCTATATCGGAACTGCACCGACTCCCAAATACGATACATCTGTGTAGAGTACAAATCTATCTACACTAGAAAGTACAACTAAGACAGTGCAATTAACAACTTCTCGTTTCAACTCCTGAAACTAATCTCGTAAGCGTCTATCCAGGAAAATTCCATAATCATCCTAAATAGTCCAGTCAACGGCATAACAATACTGGAGAAACCCTCAATCAATCTCCGATAACATCTAGCCAGATCAAGGAAGCTGCAAGTCTCCTGTATAGACTACGACTACTCCCAACTAATAACAACCTCTATCTCCTGCGGATCCACTGATATCCCTCTACTAAAGACAACGTGTCCTAGAAATCTCACAGAAGACAATTACAATACGTACTACTAAACTTCACATATAGATGTTTCCGTCGAAACATCTCTAGAACTATGCGAAGATAGTGTACGTGATCCACCTCGGATCGAAAATAGATCGCAACATCGTCAATGAAGACAATGAAAACTGATCCAAATATCCTAGAAATACCAAGTACATTGAGTCCATGAAAACATCTAGGGCACGGTATGCCTAAATGATAACACCAAGGACTCATAATATCCATACCACAGACTTTCTCAACCATAAGATCCCCAACAAATCTGTGATCTGATCACCAACTATAAATCACCAAATCCATAAATATCACACAAGTGCTACTCCTCATGTCTCTATCAGCATCAAATACTAAACAATAGATCATCAAATCAAATATCCACTAATAGATCATCGAAAGATAACATATCACCACACCTGATCCCACAACATCTACTAATCATAATCATCCTCAATATCAATCAATCATACTAGATAGTCTCCTGAACAATGATAGAGAAAAAAAAAAATGAAAGCATCCAACCCTCAACACCTACTGCCAACAAACTAAATGTATCTATAAAGTCTGTCAAATCTCATCATCTCATCCTTTTTGATAATCAAATATCCACAGTAAAAGACTGTAAATCCAAAGTCAAAGGGTTACACAACCTCCTGATTAAGAGTCTACCTATCAAGAGAGTATCTCCACCACCCTCATCATCATCCTATATATGTCCCTCGACAAATACCGATAAAAGGTCAAACCCTCTAATATGATAAATAAACTACAAGATCTGGTAAAATGATCACGTGGTCAAGGTCTTGAGCCACATGATATAGACAATGTTAGCCGAGTCGTCTAACCATTGTCTTGTACCCCCATCATACTGTGATTGCTCCACCCTGAGGTTCAGCCACCTCCAGTATCGAGCAATGAACACAAAGATAGAGGAATGCTACAACTAAATAGCTGATCACAATATCCGTCAATCGACGCTCTACCCCTTGAAGATCATCCTCTGAAATCATACCTAGTTACGATCGGAACTCCTAGGTATTACTCAACTAATACCACTTCCTCCATCTAATTACAGGTCGTAGATCACTAGATACATCAAGGATATCTAACTGCATCAGATAGGTCTATGAGTCAGGATCTCCCATGGAGACACTTTAGGCGAGTCTACTAGTCATCGCCTTAAAACCCATCCTGCTATCAAAAGAAGTAGAAAATTACTCTCTCTCCAAACTCCTCAAGGAAATCGCTAAGTGATGATCTGATCCTCAAAAAACATTCTCTGCTTCTTCCTTCACGTGGTACCGGGTCACGTAAAGGTTAAGCAGCTAACTTCAACTCTCTCCCGCCAGAACAAATCATATGCCCGAAAGTACTCTCCAACTCATACACCATAATAACGGTTATATCTCATAAGTGTTAAGCATGTAGCTTTACACTTTTCCACATCAGTGGAGTATCCCTATCCGAATGTACCTTCTAAGTCATCCTACCAGGTACAGACAGTCCATGGTCAAAGTCCCCATGAAATAGGATACGATAATCCTCTACGGGCTGACCAAGCCGACAATGGTATACGTGTTGGGTTCTTCGAGCCGCGAAAATCGCTTTTTCGCGTCGCGGAAACCCCGAAGGACCCAAAGCCGTAGATCCGTGCAAAGATTCGTATAAAAATTCGAAAAACTATTTCTTGTACGAGTTCAAAAACTGATCTACTACTTAGATCTATGAGGAAAAAGTGTTTACCCTTGATGCGATGCACTTCTCGTTCCCGCTCGTCCAAATGATGCCGGATCTCAAGACCGTCAAGCGCCGGTCCTCTAGAAGTATCCACACGGACACACTAGATGGAGATGACCAAAAACCAAGGTGTGCTAGCACCTATGTGGTTCGGCCAAGGGAGGAGAGGGAGAGGGAGAGCTTGAGAGGGAGAAGGAGGAAGATGCACACAAGTGAATGAAAAATGAATTTTTTCACCCAAAAACCAAGTGGCCGGCCACATTTCAAAATTCACATTAATTGCATTAATTGCAATTAATATAAAACCATAAAATCACATTAATTGCATTAATTGCAATTAATATGAAACCATTAAGAGAGTGACTTTGTTACTTCCATGAGGTGGCACCCATGATGATGTGGAACATCATTATTGGCCCACCTAATGCCAACTCACCAATGAGGTGGCAAAAGGTCAAGTCAAAATTGACCTTTGGTCTTCCTTCTCAAGTCAAGTCAAACTTGACTCAATCTCTACCATGGTGGATCTAATCCAACCATTTGATTCGAGCCAACTTAATATAATGAATCTAATTCATTAAATTAAATTGATTCAATGAGTCAAAATCTAAATTAGACTCATTTAACACATGAATCAACTTGAGTCGAACTCAAGTTAGCCCAATTAGGATTACTCTTAATCCAATTTGATTCATCAAATGAATCTAATCCTCTTGGTTCATCATATGAACCTAATCCCCATCTAATTGTCCTTAGTGTGTGACCCTATAGGTTCTTGTAACGTTGGCAATGCCCTAAACCCATTTAGGAGCATAAGTAATGAGCGGTATCTAGCAACACATCATTACTACCCAAGTTACAAGAATGTCGAGATCCGACATCACCTTGTGACTACCAATTGTGACTACTCACAAAATAATGACAAGTGTCCTTCTATCCTAGACGTCTAGATTGATCAATATGAGGCATAGACCGTGTCATCCTCTAATCAATCTAAATCTTGAACTCCAAGTAGACTCACTCGATCAAATGAGCTCAACATCTAATGTTGACTCATTTGGGCATGGCCATGCACTTAGTGGTCTCACTCTATCAAGAATACCGATGTCGCTCTCGTCATATGGGAGGGATAGATCCCATCTACATCACTCACATCTCTCTACATAATTCGTTATATACCCAGTAATCGCCTTTATAGTCCACCCAGTTACGGGTGACGTTTGACGAAACCAAAGTACATAACTCCTTATGTAGGGATCCATGGTGACTTCAGGTCTAAGGACTAATAGTCATACTAATAGTCACATGAGAAAGTATATGACACTCATATAACGATCCATGATACTTTCTCATGGCGGGTCATTCAGTATACATTCTCTAATGCATACCCATGTGTCGACTTGATATCTCTATATCCATGACTTGTGAGATCAAGTCATCGAGCTGACCTACATGCTAGTCTTATTGTATTAACATTGTCCCTGAATGTTAATACTCGACTAGGAATGATTTAGAGTAGTGTTCCCTATATCATCTCACTATCGATTCAACTAATCGATTGATATAGGTATGAACCTTCTACTCAAGGACACTATTATACTTAGTCTATTTGGCACTAATATAAATAAGTATAATAACCAAACAAATGCCTTTATTGATATACAAGAATATGATATACATGAGTCCATACAATCATCAAATGATTGGCTCTAGGGCTCTAACTAACAATCTCCCACTAGCACTAGTGTCAATCAGTATAGGCTCTAAGGCCTAAAGACCTAGTGTGACCATCATGCTTCCTCTGTGCCAAAGCCTTGGTCAAGGGATCTGCGATGTTAGCCTCTGTAGGTACTCTGCAAATCTTCACATCTCCTCTATCGATAATCTCTCGAATGAGATGGAAACGTTGTAGAACTGCTGTGAACTCTGCCAGTTCATAACACTACCATCTAAGCAAAACACGAACCCTGACTGCGATCGGTAATCATCCTGATCGGTCTGGAAGCTGGCATCACTGTAACCCTTTACAGTTAGCTCATCATTGCCTCCATATATCAAGAAATATTCTTTAGTCCTTCTTAAGTACTTAAGAATATTCTTAACCGCTATCCAGTGACTTTCACCTGGATCTGACTGGTATCTGCTCGTCATGCTCAAAGCATACGAGACATCAGGTCGAGTACATAGCATGGCGTGCATGATCGATCCTATGGCTGAGGCATAAGGGATCTGATCCATGCGGTCTCTCTCCTCTAGAAGAGGGACCTTGAGTCTTCGAAAGACTCATGCCATGTGACATCGGCAGAAATCCCTTCTTGGAGTTCTGCATGGCAAACCATAGGAGTACCTCGTCAATGTATGTACTCTGACTTAGGCCAAGCAATCTCTTAGATCTATCTCTATAGATCTGTATCCCAAGAATGTGGGATGCCTCACCTAAGTCCTTCATTGAGAAGCAACTCCTTAGCCAGGTCTTGACAGACTGAAGCATAGGGATGTCCTTCCCAATGAGTAGTATGTCATCCACATACAATATAGGAAGACAACTATGTTTTCTACAACCTTCTTGTAGACACAAGGCTCATCTTCATTCTTGATGAAACCAAACTGTTTGATCACATCATCGAATCGAAGATTCCAGCTCCGAGAATGGCCTCTAGCCATTTCTCGGAATCTGGTCTCATCACAGCTTCCTGATAGGTGGTGGGCTCATCCTCTATGAGCACAATGTCATCATGGTCAGACAAGAGAAATGAGTATCTCTCAGGCTGACGACGTACCCTATCAGACCTGCAAAGAGGTATGTCTACTTGAACTGGTTGTTGTTCCTCAACACCTTGTGGAACAACATCATCCACAACACTTTGTGGTTCCAGTTCAATTTCCATCGAGGCATCAGTGCTATTGTTCGCATCTTGAACTTCTTCAAGATCGAACGCGCTCCCACTAGTCTTTCTAGAAACAAAGTCTCTTTCTAGAAAGACCCCAGTCTTTGCCACAACTACCTTGTGCTGACTGGGAATGTAGAAGTAATATCCCTTAGTTTCCTTGGGATATCCGATGAAATAGCACTTGTCGGATTTGGGTCCTAATTTGTCTGAGACTTGACGTCTAACGTAAGCCTCACAACCCCAAATCCTCATGAAAGACACCTGGGCATCTCTCCCAGTCCATATCCTATATGGTGTCTTTATCACGGCCTTTGATGGAACTCGGTTGAGTATGAAAGCTGCCGTGTCTAGAGCATATCCCCATAGATATGTCGGAAGATCTGTGTGACTCATCATAGACCGTACCATATCTAATAAGGTACGATTCCTCCTTTCGGATACACCATTCCACTGTGGTGTTCCAGGAGGAGTGAGTTGAGATAAAATCCCACACTCAGCTAAGTAGTCACGAAACTCATGGCTTAAGTATTCATCACCTCGATCTGATCGAAGTACCTTAATACTCTTGCCAAGCTGGTTCTGTACTTCATTCTTGAATTCTTTGAACTTTTCAAAGGATTCAGACTTATGTGTCATCAAGTACACATAACCATATCTACTGAAATCATCAGTAAATGTGATGAAGTACCTATAACCGCCTCTAGCAGCAACATTGAAAGGGCCACATACATCACTATGTATAAGTCCTAACAAATCAGTTGCTCTCTCGCTATGCCCACTAAAGGGCGTCTTGGTCATCTTGCCTCGTAGGCATGACTCGCATATCTCATATGATTCAAAATCAAATGAGTCCAGCAAACCATCCTTATGGAGCTGGGATAAGCGCTTGTCATTTATATGACCTAAGCGATAGTGCCAGAGATAGGTTTGGTTCATGTCATTTGACTTGAACCTCTTGGTACTAATGTTATAAATAGGGCTCTCAAGGTCTAGAATATAGAGTCCGTTTATTAGTGGTGCACTACAATAGAACATATCTTTTAAATAAACAGAACAACATTTGTCTTTTATTATAAAAGAGTATCCTTTCTTGTCTAAACAAGAAACTGAAACTATGTTCTTAGTAAGAGCAGGCACATAACAACAATCATCTAAATTTAGTACAAGCCCAGAGGGCAGAGATAGCTGATAAGTTCCTACAGCAACAACAGCAACCCGTGCTCTATTGCCTACTCGTAGGTCCACCTCGCCCTTTGCCAATGCTCTGCTATTTCTCAGCGCCTGCACATCAGTACAAATGTGAGAAGCACATCCAGTATCTAATACCCATGATGTAGAAATAGATAGATTGACTTCTATAACATATATACCTGAAGTGGAAGTCTCACTTCGCTTCTTCTTAAGATCTTCCAAGTATACCTTGCAGTTCCTCTTCCAGTGCCCGGTCTGACCGCAGTGGAAACAGGTAGCATCCTTGGCGACCCCTCCTTTAGGCTTCAGTGCCTTGCCTTTGCCCTTGGCTTGGGACTTTCCTTTGCCTTTGGGCTTGCCTTTGCCCTTATGCTTCTGGACCATCAGAATGGGCTTAACCTTCTTAAGGTTAATCTCAGCAGTTCGTAACATACTAAGTAGCTCGGGCAGTGGCTTGTCAATCTCGTTCATGTTATAGTTGAGAACGAATTGACTATAGCTATCCGGCAAGGACTGCAAGATCAAGTCAGTGGCCAGCTCTTGGCCAAGTGGGAACCCCAGTCTTTGTAGGTTCTCTATGTACCCAATCATCTTGAGTACATAAGGACCTACAGGAGCCCCGTCTGACATCTTGCACTGAAACAGTGCCTTCGAGATCTGAAATCTCTCATGCCTCACTTGTCCATGATATAGTTGGCGAAGATGCTCAACCATATCAAAAGCGCCCATCAACTCATGTTGCTTCTGAAGCTCTGAGTTCATGGTCGCGAGCATTAGACAGGACACATCTAATGCATCGTCTTGATGCTTCTTGTAAGCATCTTTGTCGGCTCGCGGGGCATTGGCAGGAGGAGCCTCCGGAATGAGCTGCTCCAACGTTCACGGGTGAGAACTATTCTCAAGTTCTTGTATCCGGGAAATTCGCTCCGTTGAGCTTGTCCTTCTCAAGGACAGATCGCAGGGAGAAGGAATTCGTGTTCGACGTCATGGTTATCTACAACAGAAAAATTTGCAGAAATAAATATCATATTCTTTTAAAAATCATTTAATTAGGCCTTTTAATTAAATGATGCTCCCACTGAATTCTATAATTCTTGTGGGACAAGATCCACATCATACTAACCCTTGAGTTAGCTTTGGCTAATACGCCCAAGGCTTAGTATGATCGGTAGGTAACGATTACCAATTACATCTCTATGCAACTCTTGTTTATAAAATCAATATCCGCATTTATATTAAAACTCGAGTTAGCTTTGGCTAATACGCCCGAGAGTTAATATAGATGTGATTTTGACCTATCTTTCTAACTATTGGAAGAATGCCTATAGTTGACTCGATCCAACCGAGTAACTATGAATACTCAATCTAATTGAGTTCGTATTCACCCATGCGTTGATAGGCGGGACCAAAATTGTCCCTCCGTACCCTACCAAGATAATATGTATTGCTCTGCTTTGGCAGATTCAACAATACATGTGATCGAGGTAGTGATAGGTATCACAGCACGGTTAGACATTTAGAGTTGGTTCGATCTAGATCTAATCTAATCGAGAAGGATGCATCTTGTGCACGACTTAGATCTAATCTAATCGCAAGGGTGCATCATGTGCACGACTTAGAACTAATCTAATCGTTAAGGCACTAATTAATTAATTAACTATTAAACATGCATCAGATACATAATAATTAATTAATTAATCTATTTGTGATTTAGTAATGGCCCTACTACGATCTTCTCAAGCCAATGAGAAGATCGATTGGTCAACCTAGGGTCAACAGCTTCTCCAAGCGCCTCCCTTCGACCACCTTGTGTTGCTCGTGCCCGCCTCGGAACTCCGTCTCGTGTGGACCCTCCACCGCTCCAATTTGTACATTACAATTTGAAACTCGAGTTACATTCGAGTCTAAATCTAATTTACAACAAGAATAAAAGACGAGGCACGACGCGCAGGTCGCGAATAATAAAATAAATACAACACGCGAAACACATCACGGCACGCAGGCCGTATTATGAATTACAACACAACCAATCATATTGGGCTTTGGGCCATGACTATCACAAATTAATATATATAATTCAAAATTATATATTTTCATAATTTTCTATAATTTTAAAATTAATTTTTACAATTTTTACAAGTAAAATTTCCCGGTTTAGCGGTTTCGGGCGCAATCGCTGAGCGGATCCCCTTGCGGGGCCAGGGGCAGCGCCCCTACCCGCGATCTAACCATCGCGAGGGTCCCATTGCGATCCAACAGCGCCTAAACCCGCTGTCCCAAAACGATTTGGGCCGAGACATTACCGTTTCGGAAAAATCTTCCCGACGGGTTCGTTTTTAGCGATTTCGGGTGCGATCGCGGAGCAAATCCCCTTGCGGGGTTAGGGGCAGCGCCCCTACCCACGATCTAACCATCGTGAGTTGCTCCGTTGCGATCTAAAGGCACCCGAGTCCGCTGTCCCAAAAGATTTTGGGTCGAAACGAAGCCGTTTGGAAAAATTCTTCCCGATAGCCGAAGCCTACAAGTGCCGAGACACTTGTGCTTCGCCTATAAGGAAAAATTACCCATAAAAACATAAAAATTGAATTTTTACAGAAAATCACAGAAGCTTTTTGTTTTCCAAAAACCAAAAACTAACTCGTACAAGTCTTTGCACGTGGCTCTGATACCACTGTTGGGTTCTTCGAGCCGCGAAAACCGCTTTTTCGCGTCGCGGAAAGCCGTAGATCCGTGCAAAGATTCGTATAAAAATTCGAAAAACTATTTCTTGTACGAGTTCAAAAACTGATCTACTACTTAGATCTATGAGGAAAAAGTATTTACCCTTGATGCGATGCCCTTCGCGTTCCCGCTCGTCCAAATGATGTCGGATCTCAAGACCGTCAAGCGCCGGTCCTCTAGAAGTATCCACACGGACACACTAGATGGAGATGACCAAAAACCAAGGTGTGCTAGCACCTATGTGGTTCGGCCAAGGGAGGAGAGGGAAAGGGAGAGCTTGAGAGGGAGAAGGAGGAAGATGCACACAAGTGAATGAAAAATGAATTTTTTTCACCCAAAAACCAAGTGGCCGGCCACATTTCAAAATTCACATTAATTACATTAATTGCAATTAATATGAAACCATAAAATCACATTAATTGCATTAATTGCAATTAATATGAAACCATTAAGAGAGTGACTTTGTTACTTCCATGAGGTGGCACCCATGATGATGTAGAACATCATTATTAGTCCACCTAATGCCAACTCACCAATGAGGTGGCAAAAGGTCAAGTCAAAATTGACATTTGGTCTTCCTTCTCAAGTCAAGTCAAACTTGACTCAATCTCTACCATGGTGGATCTAATCCAACCATTTGATTCGAGCCAACTTAATATAATGAATCTAATTCATTAAATTAAATTGATTCAATGAGTCAAAATCTAAATTAGACTCATTTAACACATGAATCAACTTGAGTCGAACTCAAGTTAGCCCAATTAGGATTACTCTTAATCCAATTTGATTCATCAAATGAATCTAATCCTCTTGGTTCATCATATGAACCTAATCCCCATCTAATTGTCCTTAGTGTGTGACCCTATAGGTTCTAGTAACGTTGGCAATGCCCTAAACCCATTTAGGAGCATAAGTAATAAGCGGTATCTAGCAACACATCATTACTACCCAAGTTACAAGAATGTCGAGATCCGACATCACCTTGTGACTACCAATTGTGACTACTCACAAAATAATGACAAGTGTCCTTCTATCCTAGACGTCTAGATTGATCAATATGAGGCATAGACCGTGTCATCCTCTAATCAATCTAAATCTTGAACTCCAAGTAGACTCACTCGATCAAATGAGCTCAACATCTAATGTTGACTCATTTGGGCATGGCCATGCACTTAGTGGTCTCACTCTATCAAGAATACCGATGTCGCTCCCGTCATATGGGAGGGATAGATCCTATCTACATCACTCACATCCCTCTACATAATTCGTTATATACCCAGTAATCGCCTTTATAGTCCACCCAGTTACGGGTGACGTTTGACGAAACCAAAGTACATAACTCCTTATGTAGGGATCCATGGTGACTTCAGGTCTAAGGACTAATAGTCATACTAATAGTCACATGAGAAAGTATATGATACTCATATAACGATCCATGATACTTTCTCATGGCGGGTCATTCAGTATACATTCTCTAATGCATACCCATGTGTCAGCTTGATATCTCTATATCCATGACTTGTGAGATCAAGTCATCGAGTTGACCTACATGCTAGTCTTATTGTATTAACATTGTCCCTGAATGTTAATACTCGACTAGGAATGATTTAGAGTAGTGTTCCCTATATCATCTCACTATCGATTCAACTAATCGATTGATATAGGTATGAACCTTCTACTCAAGGACGCTATTATACTTAGTCTATTTGGCACTAATATAAATAAGTATAATAACCAAACAAATGCCTTTATTGATATACAAGAATATGATATACATAGTCCATACAATCATCAAATGATTGGCTCTAGGGCTCTAACTAACAATACGACCAACTCAGTCTTTTCCACGGTGGTACAAGTCATGTACTCAAATGTATCTCCCAAATATCTAACCAAGCACAAGTAACCTCAAAGGTCAGAATCTCTAGAAATAGAGTAAGTCAGTCCCCTACTGGTCGGACCAACAAAATAAATCGATCATCTCCTAACTGATCCAATAAGAGTAAATCAATCATCCACTGATGAAACTAACCAAGGTAAATCGATACACAACTACCCAGGTCAACAAGGGTAAATCAATCCTCTACCGACCGAACTAATAGGATCACAAAACCAACTAAGATATATCAAACCCCACTGCCCAAGTCAAACAGATAAATCAATCCTAAGACTAAACGAACCAATAGGAGTACACCAGTATTCTACTAACTGTGTCATCATGAGTATACAAATACTATCCCCTACCCAACTAATAGTAACAGAGACTTTATAATACTCTAACTCTCAACCACAAGTAGTAGTAGACACTAAACTACTGGTAGTATGATATGAAAAATCCCCTGAGACTGTAAATCCTTGATCTCCAATAAGGTCAACCGTGATCAGTGATTGACCCAACACATGAAATGCATGCAACAAATAACAAGACAGGTACTAACAGAAGAGTACTAACACATGTCATAACAAACTATCATGGGCAACAATACATACATCAGCAAAAATGTATGATAACAATATGCAAACATACCTCCTATAGCCCGGAGAAGTCCTGTTGCTGCCTGGTTCCAAAATCCAAAAAGTCACATCAACAAAATAGAATCACGAAATCCAAAAACACGAATAACCGGCATCGAACCTACTCTGATACCACTAAATTGTCACGCCCCCAAAGGAGTCTCTGCCAGACAAAAATCCGGCAACATCTCCCCTGTACCGGTGACAATCTGAAGCATCCATACAAGCAAAATACATTAGCCACATGCGGCTGGAATATTTATATATACAACCACGCAGTTATAATAACAACCCACTCGGTTGGAATGAAACAATCACAACCACGCAGTTATATATAAAACAACCCACACGGCTGTACTAAGACACAGCGGAAAAATGAAAGAAAACCCACACAACACAAATAAATACAATGCATGCCGGCACGACTTAAACACAAATACAACACCAAAAGAATAAAATAGCCACATGGCTAAACATAAATACAATGCCAAAAATAAGAAAAGAATATACAAAAGAAAACAAGCACGGTCTTCGGATGTGACGTAGGACCCGGCAGACAGGATACTCCGAGTGACACCAACCATCTACAAGCTACCTGAAAACATAAATGTATACATGCGGTGGTGAGTATAGGTAACTCAGCGGGTAATAGACAAGATAGTGCATGGTCCATAAACAACATGGAGATCACAAGTAAACAGTCTTAGTAGGGAATAAAGAACATGATCATACTATCATAATCAATGCACCTAAACATATCTGACATAATAACCTGACATAAACTGTACAAACCACAACTAACATAATGACGGATACATACCCAATATGGAATCGACACATGGTACAATGATCAGTAAACTCACCGGATCTGCAACAGATATATCCGTGACACCTGTGCAATATAAATACGACTGCATATACATGTAAAATAAATGACATGTATGCAGCATGACAACCAAATGCAACAACCATATCTCAATCAAATGCAACAACGACAATCACATGCAACTAGTATCTACTAGGCATGTATGCAAATATAACCCCCAGATACACCGCGCATCATATGCAAAAGTGCATGCATGCTCCATGGTCACCCCCGCCACCTCTCCAGATACCACGACCCCTGTATGGCCGAGAGGCTTGGGTCTGTGATGACTGTACTACCCTCCAGCCCACAATATAGTGGTCGAGGCGGACAGTCCGCTAATAGCTATCTAGCTACATAGCATCAGGGTCCCTGACTGCTCACAACGGCGGATCTCACAAAACCTCATGACCGGGTGGCACGACAGGACTAGCAGCAACTGCTCCAGCTACCACTACCCATGAGTGGCCGAGTGTGCGGTGCTATTCCCAAACCAACTGATGACTCTCTCAACCACAAGGGAGATAATGGTCATCAGATGCAATGAATGATGAACATGATATATATATATATATATATATATATATATATATATATATAATCATCATCCATGCAACAACCCCAAACCTCATAAATACCTCCAACAAGAGTATAATCGTCATGATACCTCCACG
Source organism: Zingiber officinale (assembly GCF_018446385.1). Taxonomy (NCBI): domain Eukaryota; kingdom Viridiplantae; phylum Streptophyta; class Magnoliopsida; order Zingiberales; family Zingiberaceae; genus Zingiber; species Zingiber officinale. Next base: position 62,334,857 of record NC_055992.1, read on the forward strand.
TATCCCACCAAACATATGTACACACTACACATGTATAATCAACCCAAAAATCTTCAATAATTCCACCAGACACACGTACACAAAATATAAGTACAATCAACATGTATCCTCCAGTAAAAACACAACAGATAGGTGTATATACCCCAAACATACAATCAACACAACTCCTCCAAAAGTACATGACAAATACACACACCACATGTAAATGCACAGTCAACGAGATGACTCCTATAACACATACCCACCTATGTACAGTCCACATCATATACCCAATCAGCATGGTAATACCAACAACCCGACAATCCCTACAAGACATACTCTACACGTGTAATCACAACAGACTAGATATCAAGAGTGGAGACTGTATATCAATTAAATAGATCATCACAAGGGTCAAGCATAAGTATCATGCAGGAAAAACAGCAACCGATCATGACATAAGATAAAGCAGCCTAATTCATCCAATAAAAACCATGCACTAAGTACAAGAAAATCTACATAGAGGCCAAGGAAGAAATACCCGCCTTTATCTGTCGATCGTGCTAGATAAATCAATCCCACGTCGATACGCTCGCCTCGAAAGTCCTATGATCACATAATATATTTAGCTAATTACATAGGTAGCAAATAGCTAAATAATTCCTCAATCTCGAAATAATTAACCTAATGCTTTAATCCAGTTAGGTTTAACTAAATCCACAATTCTTCACTTCAGTCCTACTCATGAGTTAACCAATTTAATCATGGACATCTTCTAAAATCAATATACACTAATCAAATCCAATCATCCATAACATCTCCTTATCCCCAACATAATATGATATAAATCCTTATGCATCCATCTATCACATAAATGCAACTAAAAACTCCATACTTAGCTTACCTTGATCCAAAACAGATTCACACCCTTTTGATGAAGAAATCCAAAGTTTGCTGTGGAGAAAAATGGAGCTTCCCCACCCATTTGCAGATGGTCCGGCATAAACAGAGGAAACAAGAAGCTTAAGTCATTCCATCAAACACCTATCATGCACAAAAATTTCCACTACCCTAATCAACACTGCCAAATTAAATTAGGATTTACAATCATGGCTTGCCTCAAACAAACTCACCCAAATTAACCGTGACCACTGGTGGAACATGACCGGAGGAATTCACTATTGCAACTGGATCGTCGGAACCGTGGATCACCAGCAATCTTACACCCAATTATGCTTCGGCAGTCCATCCACTCTAGGATCAGCAGCCAATCAACACCAATGAGAAGGAGGAACCGGAATCCAGTGAAGTGGACCTCCCTGATCCAAGATCTGATGACGAGAAGGCACTGGACATCCACGAGAGACGGCTAGGGCTCGCCTTTACCCTCTCTTGGCCGACGATTTCCCCTCATGCGACCAGCTACCTGGGAAGAAAGGCAAGAAGCCTCGGCGGTGGGTCAAACGACGTCGCACGATCGGAACTGAGGAGGGACGGTGATGGCCGGCGATCAAGCAACCCGCGATTGTCGGTGATCAACGAGGCGAAGGAATCGAGAGGAGTGGAAGAAGAAGCAACGCCAAGGTCAAATTGCTTCGGTGGTGATGAATCAACCCCCTTACACTCGCGTAGACAGAGGAGAACGAAGACCAGGCTGCCGGCGTTGATGCTCGGTGACCGGCGATGAGATCGCGAGAGAGAAATGAAAAATCGGCACGGTGCGACGAGTGCGAAGGGAGGGGAAGAAATGGGTTTCGGGTGAGGAGAAGGAATCGGGGGAAATCAATTAAATACCTAGTGTTAGCCGAATTTAATTCTAAGTTCATTCATTAATCAACTCCCACTTAAATGGGTATCCCAAACAGACCTCCATTATACCCCGAATCTATCCCTTCAAAATAAGTCATACGGACTCCATTTAAATCCCAAAAAATTTATAAAAATTTCTGAAAAATCCAATAAGATTTTTCGTTTAATAACATTTATTATTTATTTTGCAATATCTTACATCATAGGTCTCGGGTTCAATTCTTGCTTAGGTTATTTTACGTTTCTATTTATTTTTGCTACTTCCGCTACTCTCAAAATTCCATAAAAATATTCTAAAATTCCAAAAAAATAATAGAATATTTCTAAAAATCAATTTGAGAATTTTCAGGCATTACAACCAATTACCTTGAGTTTGTCATTGTTTCCAAAGGCAATTGTTCCTAGACTCTAGTAAGTAAGTTGGGTGAACTTGGTGTGATCTCTAGTCATATGCTTGGAGCAACCACTGTCCAAAATCCACCTGGTTTCCTACAATAGGTTGGAATTAAAGTTAGTCTAATTTTATTCCTTTAGGATAATTTTCAAGGTTGATCATTTTATGTGAGAATTTGAGTTAATTTTCAAGCAAACAGAATTAAAGTTTAATTTTAAAAGGAATGTTTTTAAGTTAAGAAAAATTAAGTTTAATTTTAAAATGTTAAAAAATTTAAGTTTAAAGCACTAAGTTTAAGAAAAAATTTTAAGTTAAAAAAGTTAAGTTTTTAATAAATTTTTAAGTTAAAAATAATTTAAGTTTATTTTAAAATAAATTTTCAAGTTAAAAAAAATTAAGATTAATTTTAAAATAAATTTTCAAAAAATTAAGTTTAATTTTAAAATAAATTTTTAGGTTAAAAAAATAAATTTTTTTAAAAAATTAAAGTTTAATTTTAAAATAAATTTTTAAGTTAAAAACAATTGAAATTTAATTTAAAATAAATTTTTAAGTTAAAAAAATTAAGATTAATTTAAAATAAAATTTTAAGTTAAAAAGGAATTTATGTTTAATTTAAAATAAATTTTTAAGTAAAAAACAAAATTTCGTTTAAGTTTAAAATAAATTTTTAAGTTGAAAAAAAATTTAAGATTAATTTTAAGATAAATTTTTAAGTTTATGAAAAATTTAAGTTTAAGTTAAAAATAAATTTTTAAGTAAAAAAAAAAGTTTTAATTTTAAGATAAAGTTTTAAGTTAAAAAAAATTTAAGTTTAATTTTAAGATAAATTTTTATGTTAAAAAAATTTTAGTTTAATTTTAAGATCAATTTTTAAGATAAAAAAAATTTAAGTTTTAATTTTAAGAGAAATTTTTAAGTTTAAAATAAATTAAGTTTTAATTTGTAGATAAATTTTTAAGTTAAAGAAAATTTAAGTTTAATTTTAAAATAAATTTTTAAGTTAAAAAAAATTAAGTTTAATTTTAAAATAAATTTTTAAGTTAAAAAATATTTAAGTTTAATTTTAAAATAAATTTTTAAGTTAAAAGAATTAAGTTTAATTTTAAGATAAATTTTTAAGTTAAAAAAGATTTAAGTTTAGTTTTAAAATAAATTTTTATGTTAAATAAATTAAGTTTTAATTTTAAGATAAATTTTTTAGTTAAAAAAATTTATGTTTACATATAAAATAAATTTTTAAGTTTAAAAAAATTTATGTTTCAATTTTAAGATAAATTTTTAAGTTAAAAAAAATTTATGTTTAAGTTTAAAATAAATTTTTAAGTTAAAAAAATTTAAGTTATAATTTTAAGATAAATTTTTAAGTTTAAAAAAAATTAAGTTTTAATTTTAAAATAAAATTTTAAGTTAATGAAATTTTTGTTTAATTTTAAAATAAATTTTTAATTTAAAAAAATTTATGTTTAATTTTAAAATAAATTTTTAATTTAATTTTAATGTTAACTTTGATTTTAATTTTAATTTATTATTTAAATTTTAATTTTAATTTGAATTTATTATTTAAATTTTAATTTTAATTTAATTTATTATTTAAATTTTGATTTTGATTTTGATTTTAATTTTAATTGAGTCCTTAGTTATCTCAACCGATCTACGTTTTCAATCAGGGAATCCTATAATTTTGTGAGATGACTTTGGTTCAATTTTAGGGTTTGGTTTAACTTTGTGTTAGATTCAGGTTTAGCTTTGGGTAAACTTCTGGGCTATGGTAAGTTACTTGGACATCATTAGAGTAACCATGCCTTCGAGGTTTTCTAAATAGTATTATCCACTGGACTTAGTACAAAACCCTGATCTAACTGGTTAGGATCCATAAAGGGTAGATTCGGTTAGTTCCACTTAGCCAAATATACCATGTCGAAGCTATATCTTCCTAGACATGCATAGACAAATATTTCCTGACGTACTATCATCCAAAACTTCACCAGTACCATTTTTCAAGTTAAACTTGAACCCCTTTTTAATTAGTCCTAAGTACCCTGCCGGGTATATTAGTTTCGGTTATCCTTCCAGGTAGGTTAGTTTTGGAGGTGCCAGTTATTCTGGAGCCTCCCCCTGAAATATTGGCCTTTAATTTAATTTTTCGTTCTAGGTTTATGTCTATTTCTTTTATAGTTATAATTTACTTGATGATAGTCTAAGTTTTGGTTGGTTTTAAAATATTTAGATTTTGAATTTTTTGGTCTAGGTTTGTATTTTGGTTTTTGATTTGATTTATTTGACTTTATGTAATATATTTTGTCTTTGGGTATGTAGTATTGGTTAAGTCCTACTTGCGTGGTTAAACACGCTTTCGAAACCCAAGCTTTGTTTGTTGGTTTGTGTGGGGTTATTAATGATTTAAATGTTTTATTTGAGTTTGACTTATAGCCAAGTCCGATTTTATTGTAAATTTCTTTTTTATTATTTAAGATTAGATCTAAGTTCTTAGATCTTGTTGTGAATTTTTCTAATATATCTTTTAATTTGTTAATTTCTAATTTTAGTGTCAAATTTTCCTTCTCAAGTGTTAGATCTTGAGTTGGAATATTATTTGTGATTTGTTCCTTGAGGTTTTGATTCTCCTCAAGGACCAATTTGTTTTTGTTTTCTGATTTAACTAATTTACTATTTAAACAAGAAATAATTTTAAAAAACTTTCTATTTAAATTTAAGTATACCTCTTCGGGACCTTCGAAAACGAGTACGGACTCGTGGTTTGATTCGGGTTTGGATCTGTCTTCCGATTCGTCCTCTGACTCTGCTTCGCGGGCCATCAGCGCGAGGTAACTCTGGTGCTTCTGATCTTCGGCCTCCGATTCGTCCGAGGAAGAGTCATCCCACATCGCTTTAAGGGTCTTCTTTTTGGTCGCCTTTGTTTTGTCGTTCTTCGATCTCGGGCACTCGTTCTTGTAGTGCCCCTTCTTGTTGCATCCGAAGCATGTCACGTTCTTCGATTCGGTTGGAGAACTGATCTTTTGTAGATCCTTCTCGCTGAAGTTCTTCTTTCTCCTGGTGAACATTTTCCTTACCAGGTTCACCAGGTACTCCCCGTCTTCAGAATCTGTAACACCCATGGAGTACTTAGCAAGATTTTAGATATTTTTATCATGAATAAAAATAGGCCTTATGTGGAATTTACAAAAAAATAATAAAAATAGAAATAGAACCAAAAAGAGAGATGACCAAGGCTTGAACCTTGGATCTCCTACTAGATATATACATATGTTAACCAATAGACCAAGAGAAATTATTGTTAAACAAGGAAGTGACAATATAGTTAAGGGTAAGAAAAGAGATTTTTGTTTCATTGAGAAGGAGAAGTTAGAGTTGCCTCTCCCTCTCAAAAGAAAAGAGGATTTTACTTCCTCTTTTCATTAAGGAGAAGTAAAAGAAAGGAGAAGGAAAAATACATTTTCCCTTCCTCCTCTCATGATGAATAAAAGGGGAAATTAAGAAGAAACTTCATTTTTTCTTCTCTTCCTCCTCCCTTCTCTTCCTCACCGTGACCAAGGAGCCTCCCCTACCTCTCCTTGCCGAAACCCAAAAACAAGGAAGACCCCTCTCTAGGAAGGCTCCACAAGCAAGATCCCTCTTTCCTTAAGCGAATAAGGATGTAAGTATTCCCTCACATGTGGTACAAGTTGCTTACGGTTTTCTCGAAAGACTCGAACTCTTAGAATTTGAAATAAAAGAAGAGAAGAAACCATGCTTATGAACTTGATAGGTTATGATATGATTTTAGTTAGAAAGGAAATTATGTGTGTGATGTTAAGCTTAATCTTTTTATTGAGATGTTTATTAACTTTCTCTCCTTTTTATAAGTTTCGGCCATGATCAAAAATATAGGGTTCATGAGGCTTAAAACCTAATCTAACTTGTTCCTAGATTTATTTATGATGTACTAAGAAAGTTGCTAGAGATTCATGTTCATATGTTATCAAGAGATTTTATTCTTGCTTGAAGAAAGGTTCGGCCATGATAGAAATATAGGGTTCATGAGGCTTAAAACCTAATCTAACTTGCTCCTAGATTTATTTATGATGTGTTATGAAAGTTGCTAGAGATTCATGTTCATATGTTATCTAGAGATTTTGTCACGCCCCGGAGGAGTCCCTGTCCGAAGAAATTTCGGCAGCACCTCCCCTGTACGGCGGACAATCTGAAACTTTCTACATACACAATATACATCAGCCACAGGCGGCTGGAATATATACACACAACCATGCAGTTATATATATATCATCAGCCCACTCGGCTGAACAAAACCAAAACACAAAGACTGCTAGCCGGCTAGGCTTACACAACCAACAACAAATACAAAATACCACATAACAACATCAACACTCGAAAAAAACAAAACCGGAGTACAGAGCTAAACAAACTGATACATAAACAACAAAAGATAAGTGAAACCAATAATTCTTCTGATGTGACGTGGGGACCAGCAGACAGGATATTCCAAGCGACACCAAAACTAACCTGATACCTGAAAAAGATAGTATCAACGGGGGTGAGTTCAACAACTCAGCGAATACCAATGGACATGAGTAGTAAGATATATCTAACAGCAACAAACATGGAATACAGCTTCCTAATCATATATAGGGAATACGCAAAACTGAAAGGTAACTGAGGAAGCTGTACTCACCAGGAACTCCTATCCAGACAAAAGGGTCGTCAAACCGAAAGTGTCAATAATCCTGTATGCAGGTCAAAAGTATGCATCCAACCAAAATGCAGCAACCAAATGCAGCAAACACAATCATAAGAATATAAATGCATCAATGCATATGATGCTAATGATGCGTCCTGGTCACCCCTGACGCCAGTCAGTCATCTCACACACAAATGGTGAGACCGAGTGGGTAGGGCTGTGACAACCGTGCACTCTGTCGTCACTACTCCTGATGAGTGACCGAGTGGACGGGATGCTGTCGGAGTACTCCTGTCCTGTGACCCCAAATCATAAATGGGGGAGCTCAATGCTCTCAACTCCCGGTACATGATGACAGGGAGGTATCTATGTCGGCTACCACGCTGAGTCACCTGACCAACGGAGCCAAACAGAGTCCACCGTCTGCCGGCTACTACGCTGCTACACTAAATGCCAGCGGAGCCAAACAGAGCGGAACTGACGGCCGGCTACCACGCTGAGTCCTCAGACCAACGGAGCCAAACAGCAGAACCGCCACACACCTGTCTGATATACCACTAATCCATGAGTGGTGGTGTGTGCAGTACATGTAACTGGCGATGTGCTCAACCATAGTAGAGCCGACAATCGCGCAGCATGCAATCATGATGCATGACACTAAGCATGGTCATAAACTGATCAACATAACCATATCCATATGTATAAAATGAGTACGGTAAAATCGATGGTCACATACCAAGATCTAGAGTACACAGGTCAGATAGAATATCAAAAACCTATGTCCTGAACATAATAAGTATGGAATGTCCCGATCAGCATAAAGAAAAATCCATATATACATAATATGGGTACCACAGTATCAGTATGTCAAATCCACGGATCTAGGGTATACTGGTCCTCTATGGTATAACAACCTAGATCCTAAACATATCCCCCTTCCATAGCATATGTACCTACAATATGCACAGATCAAAACCACAAGATCTAGGTACACGAATCATATATGATATACCAATAGAAACACACAATCCAAGCATGGCATAAAAACCTAAGTATCAGATAATTTGGATATACATGTCAGAAACAAAAATTCAGAGTCTAACCGTAACCTCAGTAAAGCATGGTATGTCACTCTAGAAACTAAGATACTCATGGTAATAAAGTACTCATGGCAATAAGATACTCATGGTAACAAATCACGAGACATAAGTACGGATACTTCACAAGCGACAAATCTAACATGCTATGGATATCAAACATTGACATACCAAAGGCAAACATGTTCATTGCTTGTAGTTATAAAATACTATGCATATCCAATGACAATATCATAAAAGATAAGTCAAGAGGTACCCGCCTCCAATGTAGATCGAATCGAACCAATCCGATGTCGAGATGCTCGTCCCGCATCAAAGTCCTGTGTCAACCGATATACATACATTTATTTAGCTAAAGTTTCATAAGGATAGCTAATCAAAATCCCTAAGGACAATTTAGGGAAAACCCCCAATCACATAAACCTCTACCTTCCTAGATTAAATCCAACGATTAACTTGGGTTAATTATCTTAACCCTAATCATACCGTTAGATTAATTTCAATCACACATGAACTACTAACAATTAACTATGTAATCCAATTCAACACATATATTAAATCCTTATCCTTACCTCAAGTTCACAACCGTATTCACAGCCATTGATCCACAGAAATCAACCTCCCCCTCACAATCGCTGTTGCTGCTAGAACAAAGTACACCCCGGCAGATCCCCTTGCTGAAATCTTCCCCTCAGCGCACAACGCTTGGCTGGAAACTCTTCCTCGCAGCCGTGATTTCTAATCCACAGCAGGGCAAATTCTTCACTTACTGATCTCTAACACCTTCAATCCGTGACCTAGCCGCAAGGGAATCTGAGGGAAGATTCGGCCGACTGTGGTCCCAACCTAGGGCACAGGAATTTGGCCGAATCAAGCAGTGGTGGCTCGGGGAACATGGTGGCCAGCGCCAGTGCTAGGCAAAAAGCGATCGACGTCGGGAAAACTGTGGCACAGCGTGGAGGAGGCCGACGCTAGGGCTGAGGAGCGGCTCGACTGGCCGTGGCTCGAGTGTCGCCGGCGCTTGGACAGGGAAGTCAGCGTCATCAGTGGTCAAACCAGCATAGAGGGACGAAGGGAGCAACAAGGAGGGAATCGGCTGCCGGAAATGGATCGTCGACGGTATGTGGGCGGTGGTGGCTGAGGAGGCGTCGGGGAAGAGATGGCGCGGGTTTAGGGCAAAAGACGGCGATTAGGGGAAAATAGGAAATAAAAAGGAAAAGATAAAATAAATAAATAAATAACTTTTCCTCGCTTAAATGGGGTAGCCCTAATAGGCTTTTCCGGGCCCCATTTTAATCCCCGTAAACTCATCCATACGAGCTCCGAAAAATTCTCGAAAAATTTCCAAAAATTCCGAAAAATTCCCTTATCATTAATCGCCAATTTCTGGTATTTTACAGATTTTGTTCTTGCTTGAAGAAGGGTTCGGCCATAATAGAAATATAGGGTTCATGAGGCTTAAAACCTAATCTAACTTACTCATAGATTTAGTTATGATATGTTATGAAATTTGTTAGAGATTCATGTTCATATATTGTTTAGAAACTATGTTTTTGCTTGAGGAAGTTTCGGCCATGACGGAAATATTAAGGGTTATGGAACTCAAAACCTAATTTAGTATGATCATAGACCCCCATGTGATATGTTATGAAATTAACTAAAAAGATTTATGTCTACATGTTGTTCATAAGTTTATTTCCTAGTTGTAAAGTTTCGGCCAAGATAGTGATTTAGGGTTTCATAAAGCTTTAAACCTAATTTAGCATATTTATAAGTTTCCTTGTGATATGTTATCAAATTGGCTAAGTATTCATGTTAAGAGATTTATTAGAAGTCCACTTCTTGTGCATGATGTTTTGGCTTTTTTAATTTTAGGGTTCATGAAGCCCAAAAACCTAAGTTAGTATGCTCATAGGTTTCTTGATGATATGTTATAAAATGGGATAGAAACTTGTACTTATATGTTGCTTAGGAGTTCATTTTCTACATGATGGAGTTTCAGCCATGATGAATCCTTAGGGTTCATGAAGCTCCAAAACCTAATTTAGTGTACTTATGGACTTCTTTATGATATATGATGGAATTAGCTAGTTGTTCATGCTACATGTGGTTTAGAAGTGTACATCCTTGGCTTATGAAGTTTCGGCCATGATAATAATTTAGGGTTTCACAAAGCTCAAAACCTAATCTAGCATGCTTATAGACTTCCTTATGATATGTTAACAATTTGGCTAAGCATTTATGTTCATGTGTTGCTTAGAAGTTTACTTCTTGTTATGATGTTTCGGCTATGATAAGATGTTAGGGTTCTTGAAACTCAAAACCTAATTTAGTATGTTCATAGACTCCTTATGATATGTTATAAGATTTGCTAAGTATTCATGTTGTATATGGCTTTGGAGTATTCTTTTGTTATGAACTTTCGGCCATGACTATAACTTAGAATTCAAGAAAGTTTTAAACTTAAACTTAGCAAGCCATGAATTTGTTTATGATATGTTTTATGTTAAGTGTGCATGCTTTATGATAAGATCAGTAACATGTTGATTATGTATGTTATGAATTATGTATGATATGATCCTTATGATGATTATGTACTCAAGCATGTATAATTTCAACATGTTGCATGCTCATATATGTAAGCTTATTAACCAAGCATGATAAGGGTTTTATATGATGGCCATGTGCCAAGAATGCATGCCTTATGATATGATAAGAAAATGACAAAGAGTTCTTCCCTTAAGTTGGGATTAAGAGCACTCTTCATGTTAAGACAAGAGCATGACCTTATGATGATATGATATGGCAATTATGATGATATGATATGCACGACATGTATTTTACTTTGTATGGCTTGTACCAAGGGTGGGCTCCATAAGCGCCCCTAGACCGACGGACTATGAACGGGTCTAGTAAAAAGGGATGAGCTCCTTAGTACGCCCCTAGACCGACGGACTATGAACGGGTCTAGATCCCTAGTAGGTTCGGGGCTAGCTACCCTGTCCTAGGGATTGCGCGCATTTATGTATGTATGTGGTACAAGCCGAGCCCTCATGATGATGATATTATGTTCAAGTATTAAAAGATATGTATAAAGACATTTTGCACTCAACATGGCATATGTTTTAAAAAGGCATTTTGCACAATGCACCCCTCCTTATATGATATGTTTCTTTCCATGTTCATGATATGTTATGCTTCTCATGGTTTACCTCATATGATTACTTTGTTTATGATATGTTAGAAACATGATTCATAATAATATGTTATGATAAGAAACCATGCTCACATATTGATGATTATGTTATTTGTTCATTGATGATATGCTTGTATGATTATGCTTGAGATACGGATTTTTGTGAGTAGGAAAGAATCTTACTGAGCCCGTGTGCTCATAGCTTACTTCCTTGTACCTCAGATAAAGGCAAGGGATGGATGACCTATGGGAGCTGCAGGAGAGGCAAGGAGGTGTGTGTGGCATTGGCTCGGCTGGGACGAATAAGACCTGCTATAATGCTTTGTTATGTTTGACATGAACCATTGTATTTATGTTACATTCCAGTATAACTCTATGACATTTCCGCTGCTTTAAGTTATAAGAAAGAATTTTTGAATATGTATGTATCCTGGAATGGTTAAGTAAGTAGCCCCGTCCCTTTGAGTAGCAGGGAGGGCGGGCGTTACAGTTTGATATCAGAGCGAGGTTAGCCTTCCCACTGCACACACACTGAGTCTCTTTCTGCAGCTCCAAGTAAGAAATTATTTTTATGCTTAGTAAGATTTCGTTACGATGCTTATGCTCAGTCTAATTATTTCTTTTATGTCTATGCTCAGTTTATATGTTTATTTCTTGTGATGATTATGCTTAGTTTATTTACTTATTTTATGATACTCATGCTCAGTTTATTAGTTATTTCTTTTATGCTTATGCTCAGCTATTTATTTATTTTATTCATAATGTTATGCTCAGTTTATTTAATTATTTTTATTTATGGTACTCTAATAGTATGCATGATTACTTTATTCTTTTAAGTCACAATTTTAGTTTAGGTTGCATGATGGTAGGTTAGGGATGAAATAACACAACAAACTTATAACTAATTAGAAATGACATTGACCTTTCATTAGTCCGGTTAGGAATGATAATAACTTACGCTAGCTATGTTGTCATTAATGAAGATAGGGATGGCTAGAAGACGTAATACCAGAGCAGAGGAAACAGCACCTCCACCTGATTTGATGCATGTAGTTACCGAGCTCCAGCGTCAAGTTACGGAACAGCAGCAAATGATCACTGCTCTGCTAAATCAACAAGGAAATCCTGTTACTCCACCAGGACACCAGAATGTAGTACCAGTAATACCTACAGCTGTTCCAGTACCGCCAGCACCTGCACCACCGGTAGGCCCAGCTCCAGTGGTTCGTCAGGAGGCATATCTGATACAATGGCAGAGACTGAAGCCAGAAACTTTCTCCGGAAACTGTGAACCATGGGACGCACAGGCCTGGTTCAAGACGGTGGAGATGCCAGTAGAGTTACTGGATTGGCCTGAACACGAGAAGGTTAAATGTGCATCGTTCTGCCTTACTGGAGATGCCAGAATGTGGTGGGACAGAGTAAAGGTGAAAAAACAAGTAAATCAGATGATGTGGACAGACATCGAAACAGAATTTTTCGAAGAATTTTTCCATATACGAGTCACAAATAAACACTATGATGAATTCACCGAGTTCCGGCAAGGTGATCTATCTGTCAATGAAGCCGTTAAGAAATTCAACCGCTTAGCACGCCTGTGCCCAGAATTGGTCAGTACAGAGAGAGAAAGAGTCAGACTTATGCTGAAGATGCTCATACCTGAGATAGTCTTGAATGTAGCCGGCGGAGTTAATAGACCGTAGACCGCCGAAGAATTAATCAGCAGCGCCCTGATCACGGAACACTATCAGAAGGCAATGAATGAGGGCAAGAATCAGACTCAGTCAGGGGGACAGAAATCACAATGTAACCACACCAGTAATGGGGTGATTCCAAGAGTGGTCCAGCCAGCAAGCAACTTATGTTCCCCCAGTGTACTACTTGCGGAAAGAAGCACCCAGGGGTATGTCGTATAGTTACAAACAGATGCTACAACTGTGGAATGGAGGGACACATGGCTCGGAATTGCCCTACTCAGATCCAGACATCTATCCCTCCGCAGGTTCAGAACAAAGGTGTGCTTCCACAGCTACACATGATGCAAGCTGCAATAGAAGGCCCGCAGATAAGTCAAGGGAGACTTGAAGCTCCGCTAGTAGCGACGAATGCCAGAATTTTCTCTGTCACCAAGGAGGATGCGGCTAATGCTTCACAGTCATCACAGGTCAGCTGCCTAACTTTAGTCAACATACTAAAAGTCTTATCTAATACTGAAGGCGAATCAATAGTCAAAATTTTTGAGAAGCCTAGGAACATTACACGTCGTTGGGTCGAAAACATGCCCGGACAACTCTCCACTTTAACCTTAGCACCGACATTGTTCGACAATGTAACACCCACGAATTTCTTAAGCTAAGTAGGTGAAGATTTCTTTTAGAATAAAAAGATAGAAAATATATATATATATATATATAAAAAGAATTAGTCAAGGATTGAACCTTGAACCTTCATAAGCTAAGAATTATAGAATTACCACTAGACCATCATGAGTTATTGTTAAATAGAGAATGGATATTGTAGATAAAGGTAAGACCATGATTAAGAGAAGAAAGCAAGAAAAAGACAAATTGTCTTCTTCTTCTTCTTTTCATTTTCGTGGATAACAAGAGAGAAGGAGAGGAGAGGAAGTAGGGGATGAATGAAGACATTTCTTCATCATTAAGAGACTAAAAGATGAGTTAAGAAGAGGGGAAAGCAAAGCCTCTTTTTGCTTCTTACTTCCACCTAGCATAAAGGGAAAAATCAAGAAGAGACTTCATTTTTTCTTCCCTTCCCTCACCTTGCCGTGACCTAGAGCCCCCTCTTTTCTTTTCCAAAAATCTAACTAAGGTTTTCTCCCTAAGAAAACCAAACTACAAGGAGGAACCCTCAAGATCTACCTCTCACAAGCAAGAAAAACACAGAGCACTAGGAGGAGGAGCTCTCTTCTTTCTTTTCACCAAGGGTACCTTCGCTTAGGAAAAGACCAAGCAAGAGGATGTGAGTATCCCCTCACCTGTGGTACAAGTGGTTCTATGGTTTTCGTTTGAGTTTATATGAAATTTTAACCTAGAGTTCTCCTTTAGAAATTTCGGTTATGATGCTTGTGAAGTTATGGAAGCTTAAAAACCAAAATCCATAAGTTTAAGTTTTCCTCATGATATGTTATGAATATAACCTTGATATTTCATGCTTGTATAAGGCTTAGGGTTAGGTAATACCCTAACTTAGGGTTCGGCCATGAAGAGGTTTAAAACCTAGGAAAGCTCAAGTTAAAAACTAACATGTCTATGACCTATTCTATGATGTTATATGAATGTTTTTCTTGATGTTTGTACTTGTATGTTGCTTAGAACTAGTAGACCCCTACTTTAAGGTTTCGGCCATGAAGGGATTTAATACCTTAAGGAGGTTAAACCTCAAATCTAGCTTGCTTATGTTTCTCTTTATGAAAAGATATGAAAAATGACATAAAGCACTTGGGATTCATGTTGTTTAGGGTTAGGTCTTTTACTTGATAAACTTTCGGCCAACATGAAATGTAAGGCTTAAACAAGCTTAAATTCAACCCTAACATGTTTATGTTCCTCCCCATGATATGCTATGAAATTCATAAGGTACTCACATGCTTGTAAATTCTAGAAGAAGTATTAAGTATGAAGTTTTCCACCATATGTTGTTAATGTTCTCTTGATGTTTATAACTTGTATGTTGCTTAGAACTAGGAGGACCCTATCACAAGGTTTCGGCCATGTAGGGATTTAAATACCTTAGTGAGGCTCACCTCAAATCTAGCTTGCTTATGTTTTACCTTATGAAAAGATATGAAGATAACATTATGCACTTGAGTTTTCAAGTTGCTTAGGGTTATGTTTTTCACATGTTAAACATTCGGCCACCATGAAATGTAGGGCTTAGGCAAGCCTAAATTCAACCCTAACATGTTTATGTTCCTCTCCATGTATGCTATGAAATTTATGAGTACCCACATGTCTAGAATCCATGCTTTGGTGGCATTCGGCCACTTACATTTGGTGAACTTAGGAAGCTTGAACTTTAACCTAATATGCTCATGTGAATGCCTATGATAAATGTATGGAAAAATTTATTTAGATTCACATGCTTACATGCTATATGTAACCTAGATGGGACCTTGTATGTTTCGGCCAAGGTGGGTTTAAAACCCTAGGAAGCATAGAACCTAAAATCACATATGCTTATGATGTTCCCTATGTTAAATGTTATGGAAATGAATGTGGGTTCATTTGCTTGTATGATTTCATGAAACCTAAGTGAGCCTATGCATGTTTCGGCCACCCTTTGTCACGCCCCAGAGGAGTCTCTGTCCGAAGAAATTTCGGCACCATCTCCCCTGTACGGCGGACAATATGAAACTTTCTACATATCACATATACATCAGCCACAGGCGGCTGGAATGATAACAATAAATAAAAACAAACACCACGCAGTTTATAAAGATATTCAGCCTCTGACTGTCACAACCACGCAGTTAATAATAGTAATCAATAACAATAGGACTCTGACTCGAAATCCACCCTACTCCACTACACTCGTAAAGCTCAAATCCAACGAACTCACCTCTTCTGCCGTCCAGGCAGGCACGTAGTAAAATGAAATCCAATATCATATAAAAAATCCATCAAAAGGTGTCACTCCATACAATATCCATAGGAAAAATCCAAAGACAATACTAATACAAAGTCTGATATAGAAAAAGGTCAAAATAAAACAAATAACGAACTAGTAGAGAACTAGCTCTACGTGCATATGGGGGGCCAGCGACTGGAACTGCTCCGGACAGCCTCAACCTGAAAATACCAACAATGGAGGCGGGGTGAGTCCAACACTCAGCAGGTACAACTGATATGCATAATAAAACAAATAACAGACAACACTAATCATGCGTACAATACGAGAAGGAATAAATGCAACTGAAACGAAATCAGGAGATAACTGTACTAACCGGAATCAAGGTACAAAGGTAACAGGTCGTCAGACCGAAGAAATCATAATCCTGTATGCATGTCAATCAAATGCATCCATACAAATGCAGCATATAAGTGCAGCAATCACAAACAATAAAATGCAATAAATGCATATGGTGACCGTGCACTCGGACATCACTGCTCCTGACAGTGACTGAGTGGACGGAATGCTGTCGGAGTACTCCTGTCCTCTGGCCCCAAATCATAAATGGGGGAGCTCAATGCTCTCATCTCCCGGTACACAATGACGGGGAGGAAAAATCTCTGCCGGCTACCACGCTGAGTCTCCTGACCAACGGAGCCAAACAGAGTCCACCATCTGCCGGCTACCACGCTGCTACACTAAATGCCAACGGAGCCAAACAGAGCGGAACTGACTGCCGGCTACCACGCTTAGTCCTCAGACCAACGGAGCCAAACAGCAGAACCGCCACACACCTGTCTGATATACCACTAACCCATGGGTGGTGGTGGTCTGTGCAGTACATGTAACTGGCGATGGGCTCAACCATAGCGGAGCCAACAATCGCACAGCATGCAAACATGATGCATGACACTAAGCATGACAATCTCATGAATAGCATAGCAAGATCCATACATAAATGCAAGGTGTACCACAAGTCAATGTATCAAATGGAAGGTACACAAACAGATAGGGTATCATATAAAACCCTAGGTCCAGAACATGATATATCACATGGTTGGGTCACTACCGGAAGCATGTATGGTCAGATAAATAACAACATGCAGTGTATAATAAATAAACAAATAACATGTAATAGATCATGTAGTGACCAACCGAATAAAATGGAACACACAATTCTTGCTATATGTTAAACACTTTATTATGCATATCAAAAGACATAAGTCAAAGTACCCGCCTCCAATAAAGTGGTCCAATCCGGTAATCAAGATACTCGTCGAGATATCGTCCTGAATCAAAGTCCTGTGTCGAACATATAGATATACTTTATTTAGCTACAATTCAAATGAATTTAAATAGCTTAATAAAATCCACGAAACTAATATCAGGGAAAGCCCTAATTAACATCACCAAGCGCCTACCCAAAATTAATTCTAACCATTGACCAAGGTTAATGGTCTTAACCCTAATCGTTCCATTAGATTCATTTAAAACCAACTCAATCTACAATAAGGATCCACCATCAATGTATCATTCTATAACCAAATTAGGTACGTATCAATTCATACATAAAACACATTTTCACCTCAAATCACAGCTGGAGAAGATTCGCTGTTGCAGCACAGTAGACGAAGTTGCTGCCAATAATCCTATCCGGAGTGAGATGAAACCGTTGCCACAGTTCTATTGCCTACATTGCAAAGAACTACTTCTCCCTATGAGTCAACATCCCAGTCAAAATCTAATACCCAACTATGCCTTACCTGCACGAAGCCAAGTTCTCCCTCTGGTTTTTCTCTCTGCCGGCTCTAGGGAACAGCAGGGACAGTAACAAAAGTGATCACCGGAGAGATCGAACACTACTCGGGAAGCAGGCACAGCGCTGTACGGTGTCGGCCGTGGCCCAAATCTAGGGCACGGTGTGGCTCGGGAAGGAGGAGGAGTCGGCCGGAGAACTAGGGCCGAGGAAGGCCGGCGGCAGCACTGGATCAGTGGCGACGAAGCAAACTCGGCGGCGGCACAACCCAATCTAGGGCACGGTTGGCACTGCTCCGGTCCAGAGAGGGTAGCGGCTTCGGCAGGGCTCAATGGCACAGGAGGTGCGGCGCTGCTCCGTACATCGCCGGCGACTAGGGCACAGACGATTGGGGCGGCAGTGCAGAAGAGAAGAGAAGATGAAATAGAAGGGATCGCCGGTTAGGGTAGTTAGGGCTCGAGAGGAGAAAAGAACGGCGTCGGGAAGAAGAAGGGAACGGCTCGGGTGCGCGAGGGAGAGAAACGGAGAAAATAAAGAAAAATATAAAGAAAAAGAAAAGGAAAAGGAAAAGGAAAAGGAAAAGAAAATAAATCTTTTCCTCTTTAAAACAGGGTAACCTAAACAGGCTTTTCCGGACCCCGTTTTTATCCTCGTCAACTCGTCCGTACGAGCTCCGAAAAATTCCCGAAAAATGTCCAAAAATTTCAGAAAAATCCATTATTAATATTAGTATATTTTTGGTATTTTACATTCTCCCCCACTAATAAAAATTTGGTCCCCAAATTTTCATTATTTACCATCAGCAAATACTAACAACAAGTAAAGCATATAAATGCTGAACGGTAAACTAAATCACATACCTCAAGTGAAAAGGTGGGGATATCGAGCTCGGATCTTATCCTCAAGCTCCCAAGTAGCCTCCTCGTCTGAATGATGCTACCATCCGACTTTAACCAGTCGGATGGTCTTGTTCAGCAACTGACGCTCTTTCCGGTCAAGAATACGTACCGGAATCTCCTCATATGTAATATCAGGCTGAACTGGAACGGGAATATCAGCCAGTACATGCGTCGGGTCAGGTACGTATCTCCTCAGCATAGATACGTGAAATACATCGTGGACGCCTGACAGGGACGGTGGTAGTGCCAGTCGGTAAGCTACTGCTCCGATCCTCTCCAAGATCTCGAAAGGACCAATGTACCGTGGAGCTAGCTTACCTCTGATTCCAAATCTCTTCACCCCTTTCGTGGGTGAAACTCGCAGAAATACATGGTCACCAACAGAGAACTCTAATGGTCTGCGTCTTCGATCAGCGTAACTCTTCTGGCGATCCTGCGCCTCTGACATCCTCCGTCTGATAGTACGGACCAACTCTGCATCCTGCTGAACTCTCTGAGGTCCCAACAACTGGGCCTCTCCAACCTCATCCCACAGGACGGGTGTCCGACAAGGTCTACCATACAACGCCTCAAACGGTGCCATCTGAATAGCCGAATGAAAGCTGTTGTTATAGGCAAACTCTACTAACGGCAGATGGTCCTCCCAACTGCCTCCAAAATCCATAACACATGACCTTAGCAGATCCTCTAAAGTCTGAATGGTCCGCTCTGACTGTCCATCTGTCTGTGGATGGAAAGCTGTACTGAAACGGAGTTGTGTGCCCAAGGCCTGCTGCAGACTCTGCCAGAAACGAGACATAAACCGTGGATCTCTATCCGAAATGATACTCAACGGAACACCATGTAATCTGATGATCTCCCGATAATACAGATCTGCCAATCGATCCAGGGGATCAGTCCTCCGAATCGCTAAGAAATGCGCAGATTTGGTTAATCGATCAACGATTACCCAAATCGCGTCATGGCCTCGTCGTGTCCTCGGCAATCCTACCACAAAGTCCATGGTAATGTGATCCCACTTCCACTCAGGAATAGGAATCCGCTGAAGTAATCCTCTGGTGTTCAGCCTTCACCTGCTGACAGACAAGACATCTAGCCACGAAATCCGCGATGTCCTTCTTCATGCCGTTCCACCAGTAGGAACGCCTCAAATCTCGATACATACGGGTCCCACCTGGATGGATCGCAAATCGAGAACGGTGTGCCTCCTGAAGTAGCTCCTGTAAGACCGGATGAGACTGAGGTACGCATAATCTACCTCGGAAGTATATAACACCCTCCTCGTCTCGTGTAAACTCGGTCTGCTGCCCAGAAGTAATCTGACTGCCAATGAACTGACATGCTGATCACCAGCCTGAGCCTCTCGGATCTTCGTCCTGATCGACGACTGAGCAACCATGGTAACCAGAATACCCTGCTCTGTAGATCCCTGCTCCTCAAGGTCTAACTCGGAAAAACTCTGAATCAAGTCTGTGACTGAAGTCCGGTGGCAAGCCAAAGTCCCTCTGGACTTCCTGCTGAGTGCATCGGCAACCACATTAGCTTTCCCCGGGTGGTAGCTAATGGTACAATCGTAGTCCTTCAGGAACTCCATCCATCTCCTCTGTCGGAGATTAAGCTCCTTCTGAGTGAAAATGTATTTGAGACTCTTATGATCAGTAAGAATCTCAAATGTAATACCGTACAAATGATGTCGCCATAGCTTCAGAGCAAAAATGATGGCAGCTAACTCCAGGTCATGAACAGGGTAGTTCTTCTCATGCTCCTTCAGCTGACGAGAAGCATAAGAGACTACTCTACCGTGCGCCCAAACTCTGAAGAGATGCGTCGGTGTAAAGTACAAACCCATCCTCTCCAGAAGGTAAAACCAAAACTGGAGCCGACACTAATCTCCGCTTCAGCTCCTGAAAGCTGGTCTCGCAATCCTCGGTCCACGTAAACTTCACGCCTTTCCTGGTAAGGCGTGTCAGCGGCATAGCAATACGCGAGAAACCCTCGACAAAACGTCGGTAATATCCGGCCAATCCCAGAAAACTGCGGATCTCCTGAACTGACTTCGGCTGCTCCCAACCGGTGACAGCCTCGATCTTCTGAGGATCAACTGAAATACCTCTACTAGAAACCACGTGTCCCAGAAAACCGACTGAGGATAGCCAGAACGCACACTTGCTGAACTTCGCGTACAGCTGATGTCGTCGAAGAATCTCCAAGACTATGCGAAGATGCTGTGCATGCTCCTCCTCGGAACGAGAATAGACCAATATGTCATCAATGAAAACGATAACAAACTGATCCAGATACTCCAGAAAGATGCGGTTCATCAAGTCCATAAACACCGCTGGAGCATTGGTAAGCCCAAATGGCATTACCAAAAACTCATAATGACCGTATCGAGTACGGAAAGCTGTCTTCTGAATATCTGAGTCTCTGACTCTCAGCTGATGATATCCGGATCGCAGATCAATCTTAGAATACACTGATGTACCTCTGAGCTGATCAAACAAATCCTCGATCCGTGGTAAGGGATATTTATTTCTAACGGTCACTGCATTCAGCTGTCGGTAGTCAATACATAACCTCATGGTGCCGTCTTTTTTCTTGACAAATAATACCGGAGAACCCCATGGGGAAACACTAGGGCGAATAAATCCCCTGTCCAAAAGCTCCTGGAATTGAACCTTCAGCTCGTTCAACTCTTTTGGTGCCATACGATATGGAGCTTTAGATGTCGGTGCGGTTCCCGGAATTAACTCAATAGCGAACTCCACTGGCCTTCTGGGAGGCAAACCTGGCAGCTCCTCTGGAAATACATCTGGGTACTCCCGGACTACAGGAACGTCGGAGAGCTGCGAACTGCTGCTGTCCTCAGTACTGATCAAAGATAACAGAAAACCCTGACAGCCATGTGACAGCAACTTCTGAGCCAGTAATGCCGAAATGATCGATAAGCCGTCGTCTCTAATGCCAGTGAAATCCCACGAGGGTTGGTTCGGAGGCTGAAAAGTGACCACCCTCGTCTGGCAATCAACTGTGGCATGATATGCTGATAAACAGTCCATGCCAAGAATAATATCAAAATCGACCATTTCTAATACTAAAAGATCCACTGTAAGTATTAGGTTGCCAAAATCTAACGGGCAACCTCGGACCTCCTGGGTGACATCCAATGAATCAACGGACGGTAGGGAGACGGTCAATCGCTGGGGTCTGCAAGTGGGTAATCTACCAACCTCCCGTATAAAAGTGCGAGATATAAATGAATGCGAGCTACCAGTATCTATCAGTATATCTGCAGATAAGGCATAAATAGAAATCATACCACGGAAAACGGATCCGTCGGCTCGCTGCGCATCCTCTCGGGTCATCGCATGAACGCGTCCAGTCTCTGGCGGAGGAGGAGGAGGTAACATCGCCAATGGCCGCGGCGAGGTAGGCTCGCCATCGAGGCGGTGATATCGCGCCATAGAAGACCGGGAGGATGGTGATCGACATCGGGTACCGGCCGACCGAGGTCGGTATTGGCCTATAGGTGAGGTCGATCCGATCACGCCGCCGGATAATAAAGCCCGAACAACTCGAGGTGCTATGGAAGCACCGAATACCCCGCCCAAGCATGCTAAATGTCGCTGCTGCATGTGAAGCACTCGGCTGCTGGCCAGGCAAAGGTTGGGCTCTACGCCCTCCTCGATAAGTACTGGACTGACTGGACTGTCCTCCATGATCCGTCCCTCCAGAAGTCATATGCTGAGTCTTCTGTGGACAATCTCGGCTCTGGTGCCTAGGCAGTTTGCAATGAAAGCAAACTGACTGTCCCAGAGAACAGACTGAAGTGACATGATCTCTGGACCCACATCTGAAACAGCGAATGTCACTGGCGGTTTGTTTCCGGTTCTGCTGGGAAGACCGGAAACGTCCTGAAGAAGACTGCCCTGATTTCTGAGGTTTACGTGATACCCCAGATGTACCCTGATCTGATCGACTACGCCTGCTCTGCTGTGATGTAGCCTGAGGCTGCTGAATCTGACCAGATGTCTGACTCGGCTGCTTCCTTTTCCTATCCGGAAAAACTCTCTGCTGAGCTGACTCAATAATGAGGGCTCTGTCCAACATCTCCGCATAAGATGTGATACCAAGACCGACAAGTCTTAGTTGCAAATGTCCATCCAGCCCCTGAATGAACTGCTGCATACGTGAACTGTCCTCAAGAACTAGCTCGACAAAACTCGCCAATCACAAACTCGATTATACTCCATCGTCCGATTATTCTGCCGCAAACTCAGAAATCCTGAGCCATCTGATAAGCTCGTGGAAAGAAACGGCTCTCAAAAGCCTCTCTGAATCTGGCCCAAGTGATGTTCTGCTCACCGATGATAGACCGCTGGGTAAGCCACCAAGTATCGGTCGCGTCCCATAAGTGAAAAGCAGCCAGCTCTGCTTTCTCCCACTCGGAGCAAGCAATATAAAAGAAAGTCCGCTCCATAGTCTCAATCCAAGACAAGGCTACACTCGGATCTCTGTCTCCTCGGAAAAGTGTGAATCGACTCTTCATCGATTCTGCCAACACTGGAATCCTGGCTCGTGCCGCGGCAATATCAGTGAGGTGTGTCGGAACGGCTGTCGGGACGGGCGGAAACACTGGAACCAGTGCTACCGGTGGTACCGCTGCATGAACCGGAGGAGGTACTCCCGGTGCTGCTGGGTAACCGGGAGCATATGCTGTCGGTGGCACTGTAGGGTGAATGTAGGTGGTCGCGGCTGGAGATACAGTAGGCACTGGTACCGGATGTGAAGCAACTGGTATCCCTAATGCCGGAGCCGCTGGGTACACGATAGGTACTGGGGGCACAGGCGTCGCTGATGCCGGGTACACTGTAGGCCCAGGTGGCGGTGGTGCCGAGTACGCAATAGACTGAGCTGGAGCTGGTGTCGGATATGCTAATGGTATCCCTGGTGGTACCGGAAATACAGGAGCAGTGGATACTGTCGGTGCAGTTGAGGTAGGCACCTCTAAGGGAGCCATCGAAGTCTGAAGGCCCGCTCGCACTCGCAGTATGCTGAGTCTGTCCCTGACCGACAGGCTCAGCCTCGGTAGGCATCTCTGGTATATCCAGAGATCCTGCAGTCCTCGCACGTGCTCGTCCAGCACCACGTCTCGTAGCAATATGCGTAGATCGCCTCATATCTGTTAAATTATATTACAGATATTACTACCGGTATAAACAATTACCAAAATGACATCATACCTAATTGCTATCTGGAGATGTTCCGTCGCTGTCCAGCCCCCAAATTGACCTCGGAATTCCGTACGAGAAAAACAAACACCGGAAATCCATATAAATCCAAAACGGAAGTCCATAACATAATCGAAATGGACAAATCCGTGCAACCGAAAATAACTGCCCAGACTAATCTGTCTCGCAACTAGGGCTAGTATAAAAAAAAATGTCCAAAATACCAAACGCAGGTATCACACCCTGCTCTGATACCCATGAATTGGTATCAGATAAATCCCGAAAATCCAACACACGGAAATCAAATAAATATCGCCAAACTTTGGCACGCTGATACCCAATAAACTGATATCAGATTATTCAAAGTATCCATAATACGAAAACAAAGATCGTATAAATCCAGAACACACAGCAAGTATCGTATACCTGCTCTGATACCACTAAGAGTCTCTGTCCGAAGAAATTTCGGCAGCATCTCCCCTATACGGCGGACAATATGAAACTTTCTACATATCACATATACATCAGCCACAGGCGGCTGGAATGATAACAATAAATAAAAACAAACACCACGCAGTTTATAAAGATATTCAGCCTCTGGCTGTCACAACCACGCAGTTAATAATAGTAATCAATAACAATAGGACTCTGACTCGAAATCCACCCTACTCCACTACACTCGTAAAGCTCAAATCCAACGAACTCACCTCTTCTGCCGTACAGGCAGGCACGTAGTAAAATGAAATCCAATATCATATAAAAAATCCATCAAAAGGTGTCACTCCATACAATATCCATAGGAAAAATCCAAAGACAATACTAAAACAAAGTCTGATATAGAAAAAGGTCAAAATAAAACAAATAACGAACTAGTAGAGAACTAGCTCTACGTGCATATGGGGGGCCAGCGACTGGAACTGCTCCGGACAGCCTCAACCTGAAAATACCAACAATGGAGGCGGGGTGAGTCCAACACTCAGCAGGTACAACTGATATGCATAATAAAACAAATAACAGACAACAATAATCATGCGTACAGTCCCATGAATACGAGAAGGAATAAATGCAACTGAAACGAAATCAGGAGATAACTGTACTAAAATGCAATAAATGCAATATGGTGACCGTGCACTCGGACATCACTGCTCCTGACAGTGACTGAGTGGACGGAATGCTGTCGGAGTACTCCTGTCCTCTGGCCCCAAATCATAAATGGGGGAGCTCAATGCTCTCATCTCCCGGTACACAATGACGGGGAGGAAAAATCTCTGCCGACTACCACGCTGAGTCTCCTGACCAACGGAGCCAAACAGAGTCCACCATCTGCCGGCTACCACGCTGCTACACTAAATGCCAACGGAGCTAAACAGAGCGGAACTGACTGCCGGCTACCACGCTGAGTCCTCAGACCAACGGAGCCAAACAGCAGAACCGCCACACACCTGTCTGATATACCACTAACCCATGGGTGGTGGTGGTCTGTGCAGTACATGTAACTGGCGATGGGCTCAACCATAGCGGAGCCAACAATCGCACAGCATGCAAACATGATGCATGACACTAAGCATGGCAATCTCATGAATAGCATAGCAAGATCCATACATAAATACAAGGTGTACCACAAGTCAATGTATCAAATGGAAGGTACACAAACAGATAGGGTATCATATAAAACCCTAGGTCCAGAACATGATATGTCACATGGTTGGGTCACTACCGGAAGCATGTATGGTCAGATTAATAACAACATGCAGTGTATAATAAATAAACAAATAATATGTAACAGATCATGTAGTGACCAACCGAATAAAATGGAACACACAATTCTTGCTATATGTTAAACACTTTATTATGCATATCAAAAGACATAAGTCAAAGTACCCGCCTCCAATAAAGTGGTCCAATCCGGTAATCAAGATACTCGTCGAGATATCGTCCCGAATCAAAGTCCTGTGTCGAACATATAGATATACTTTATTTAGCTACAATTCAAATGAATTTAAATAGCTTAATAAAATCCACGAAACTAATATCAGGGAAAGCCCTAATTAACAGCACCAATCGCCTACCCAAAATTAATTCTAACCATTGACCAAGGTTAATGGTCTTAACCCTAATCGTTCCATTAGATTCATTTAAAACCAACTCAATCTACAATAAGGATCCGCCATCAATGTATCATTCTATAACCAAATTAGGTACGTATCAATTCATACATACAACACATTTTCACCTCAAATCACAGCTGGAGAAGATTCGCTGTTGCAGCACAGTAGACGAAGTTGCTGCCAATAATCCTATCCGGAGTGAGATGAAACCGTTGCCACACTTCTGTTGCCTACACTGCAAAGAAATACTTCTCCCTATGAGTCAACATCCCAGTCAAAATCTAATACCCAACTATGCCTTACCTGCACGAAGCCAAGTTCTCCCTCTGGTTTTTCTCTCTGCCGGCTCTAGGGAACAGCAGGGACAGTAACAAAAGTGATCACCGGAGAGATCGAACACTACTCGGGAAGCAGGCACAGCGCTGTACGGTGTCGGCCGTGGCCCAAATCTAGGGCACGGTGTGGCTCGGGAAGGAGGAGGAGTCGGCCGGAGAACTAGGGCCGAGGAAGGCCGGCGGCAGCACTGGGTCAGTGGCGACGAAGCAAACTCGGCGGCGGCACAACCCAATCTTGGGCACGGCTGGCACTGCTCCGGTCCAGAGAGGGTAGCAGCTTCGGCAGGGCTCAATGGCACAGGAGGTGCGGCGCTGCTCCGTGCATCGACGGCGACTAGGGCACAGATGATTGGGGCGGCAGTGCAGAAGAGAAGAGAAGATGAAATAGAAGGGATCGCCGGTTAGGGTAGTTAGGGCTCGAGAGGAGAAAAGAACGGCGTCGGGAAGAAGAAGGGAACGGCTCGAGTGCGCGAGGGAGAGAAACGGAGAAAATAAAGAAAAATATAAAGAAAAAGAAAAGGAAAAGGAAAAGGAAAAGGAAAAGAAAATAAATCTTTTCCTCTTTAAAACAGGGTAACCTAAACAGGCTTTTCCGGACCCCGTTTTTATCCCCGTCAACTCGTCAGTACGAGCTCCGAAAAATTCCCAAAAAATGTCCAAAAATTCCAGAAAAATCCCTTTATTAATATTAGTATATTTTCGGTATTTTACACCCTTAGTGGGTTGAGAATTTAGACTAAGTTATGACTCAATATGTACTTCCCTTGCCATGACATAAATTAGAAGAAGTTAACTTGTGAACCATGCATGATTATATTTTCTTTTTTTTGTGTCATATTGCTCATTTGAATATGCTTATGAACCATGCATGAGAATGATATCTAAAAATGGCTATGTGCCCAAATATGATGGCTATGTGCCCAAGACAAGTATGATGGTTGTGTGCCCAAGTATGCATGGCTATGCGCCCATTTATGCATACCTTATGAATGACATGAATATGACATGAACATAATATGCTATGAATGACTTGATTATGATATGCTATGAATAACATGAATATGATATGTTATGAATGACATGAACATGATATGCTATGAATGACATGAATAAGATATGCTATGAACGACATAATTATGTTATGAAATGATAGAGATATGATATGGCATGTATTTTACTTTGAATGGCTTGCACCAAAAGGGTGGGCTCCTCATGCGCCCCTAGGTCGAATTACGGGCCTAGTAAAGGGTGGGCTCCTTACGTACCCCTAGGTCGAGCTACGGGCCTAGTTTCCTAGTAGGTTCAAGACTAGCTACCTTGGGTCTACTTAGGATGTGCGCATTATGTATGTATGTGGTACTAAGCCGGGCCCCTTTTGTAACGCCCACCCTTCTTACCCAAGGGCGGCGCTACGATCTTATACTACTTACGTACATGCTTTAGTTATACTATAACAGCGGAAAATTTTAAATCATTCCTTTTATTTAAATAAGCAAGATATCACATATTCTGATTAGTTCGAATGTGCATATATTGATCATATAACTAAAAATATTAATTTGTCCGAATCGTTCTTGCCGAGCCACCACCACACACATCACTATCTGCTCCTCCTGCTGCTCCGTCGTTCCGAATATCCGTCCCCCATATATACGGTACAAGGAAAGTAAGCTATGAGCACTCATGGCTCAGTAAGTTCCTTTCCTACACACTAAAACCGAATTCATATCATTGCATATCAATATCATGCGAGGTATCATAAGCATACGACATACAAGGGTATCATATTCATATTCATATAATATCACATGACATTATATCTAATCATCAGATAATTCAAGCACATATGTAGGCAATGCATCATGAATTTGAAAACTTATACTTATAAGTACTTGAAATTAATATCATCATTAGAGGGGATCCCGGTTTGTACCACATACATAATGCGCACGCTTCATAGGTAGGTCCAAGGTAGCAAGTCTTGAACCCTACCATGCATACATACTAGGCCCGAGTCTTACTCCATCGACCTAGGGCATTCAGAGGCCCATTACTGACAAGGCCCGAGTCTTACTCCATCGACCCCGGGGCGTTTACGGAGCCCACCCTTGGTACAAACCACAAAAAAAATAACTTATCATGCATAACTATCATATCATGTCCCTAACAATCTTTCATGCATTTCCTTTTTCATTTCTTTTCATTATGTATAGCATTTCCTATGCTATAACATATCATTACGTAACATAATTTCATTTCTTCTCATTATGTATAGCATTTCCTATGCTATAACATATCATGGCATATTACGTAACATAATTTCATTTTTTTCATTATGTATAGCATTTCCTATGCTATAACATATCATGGCATATTACGTAACATAATTTCATTTCTTCTCATTATGTATAGCATTTCCTATGCTATAACATATCATGGCATATTACATAACATAATTTCATTTCTTCTCATTATGTATAGCATTTCCTATGCTATAACATATCATAGCATATTACATAACATAATTTCATTTCTTCTCATTATGTATAGCATTTCCTATGCTATAACATATCATGGCATATTACATAACATAATTTCATTTCTTCTCATTATGTATAGCATTTCCTATGCTATAACATATCATGGCATATTACATAACATAATTTCATTTCTTCTCATTATGTATAGCATTTCCTAGGTTTCTTTCCCTTTTCTTTTATTTTCCTTCATGGCCGAAACCTACCAGTCCTTAAGCTAGGTTTCTTAAGTGGCCTAAAGCATGGAAAGCCTAAGTAAATATCATGGCAAAAGTTACTAAGAACATCATACACAAAATTGGATCATAAACAAGCTAGGACTCTTGTGATCTTACATGTCTTATATCATGTAACTAATTTTCTACATTCCAATTAAACATGAGAGCATTAATCAACTTTCATATCATAATATCACAGAGGTCTTGAGCATATTAATATTTTTGTTTAGGCTAATCTAAGCTATCCCTTTTATCATGGCCGAAAAACCCTAAAAAGAGTTCATGAGTTTCTAGCAATGTGAACACCCTTTAAGAAACTTTATATCCTATCATAGGAGCATGTTTATTTAAATTTTTTTTGAAGGTCTTTCTAACCCTTAACCTTTCTGGTCCGAAGCATACAAGTGAGTTTTCTTTTGGTTCCAATTAATTTCCAAGCAAGAAAACTATAGAAAGGTCCTTAGCATTTCATAGAAGGAACCTTGCACTAGTTTGGTTAGACAATAATCTTCCTAGCCTCTTTAAAATATTTTTGGTTAAATCCTAGGGTTAGATACTCCTCTGATCATACATCATATCAGTATAAAATCATGGAAAAGAATCCTTCTACATAGCATAGAAAATCTTATCATGAAATGAGGTCTTGTTTAAATCATCTTAGATTTGAAAACCTTTTCTTTAGCCGAATTTTCTTAAATTCTTTCCTAGGTTTTCTAATCCTTATAAATCCGAAAATCACATAATAGCCTTGTACCACAGGTGAGGGGAAGCTTACCTTGTTTGCTTAAGTTTCCTAGAGTTGAGAACTTGCTTGTGGACCTTTCTTCCTTGCTTGCTTTGGAGGAAGAAGTGGCTAGGTCTTTTGGTGGAGAGGAGGAGGAAGAAGAGGAGGCTTCTTCCTCTTGTGTTGCTCGGCAACAAAAAGAAAGAAAGAAAAGAGGGAGTGTCTCGGCACCTCTAGGAGAAGAGGAGGAGAGTGAGTTGAGGATGAAGCCACCCCTCCATGCCTATTTATACTAAAATGAGGGGAGGAAAACTTGACTTGATTCATCCTCCTTATTTATTTCTCCTCTTTAATGATAAGAATATTCTAGAGAAATGCTTCTTGAGTTCTCTCTTTTCTTTCCTTTAATTTCTCTCTTTTCTTTCCTTTAATTAAAATTCCTATCTCTCCTCTTACAATATCCTCTCCTATCACACTTGGTTAACATATGCATGCATCCACAAGAGAACCAAGAATCAAAACTTGGTTATGTATATTTTTACTTCCTTTTCCTTTTAAGTAAAAAGAATCCTTTCTTATTCTTAACTACTTAGTCCTTTCTCTCCTTATCAATAACTCTCCTATCCCCTTTGATATCCTATACATGTTCCTTACAAGAGGTCCAAGGTTCAATCCTGTTTCTCTTCTAACATATTATTGATATTCTTTTGTACATAATAATTCATATATCACCATATTATGCATTATGCATAAATATTTCATACACATATATATTATCTCATATTCCTTCCTTTTGTTTACATTAATTCCATGTATTATAAATATAGATGATTTATATTCTCAACTTTATTTTCTTTCATAAAGTTTTAATCATCTAAATCCTTCCCATCTTAATATTCAACTTAGAATATTTACACCTTCTTTTCACTACCTTCAAACTCTCATTATCCTTACTTTCTTATCTAGGCTTTCTAGGGGTGTTACACCTTTCATGTTGAGATTATTTTCAAGTACTATATGATATTGTTTTAAGACATCCCACCCATGACATAAATCATGTTTTGAAAGGCATATTGTACATGACATTTCTCATGTTTTAAAGGACATCTTGCATCCATGCTCATGATATGATGATTTACTCATGCTATGATGTACACTTATGTTATGATATGATCTATACCATGATATGATGATTTACTCATGCTATGATGTACACTTATGTTATGATATGATCTATACCATGATATGATGATTTACTCATGCTATGATGTACACTTATGTTATGATATGATCTATACCATGATATGATGATTTTCTTATGTTATGTTAGTACCTCCATGCTATGATATGAACTATACCATGATATGATGATTTCTTATGTTATGATGTGATTCATGCTAGGATATGATGTTACATGTATTATGATAAGATTTATGCCATAATATGTTGTCTACCTTACGTTATGTTATTATTGAGATTCATGCCATGATATGATATGTTTTAATTTCATGATGAGATGAGCATCAATTACTCTAACGTATGATTTGATGATGTTGCATGATTACGTTGGTTTTTGTGAGTAGGAAAGGATCTCACTAAGCCTTGAGTGCTTACAGATACTTTTCCTTGTACCACAGATAAAGGTAAAGAATGGAGAAACTAGAGGAGCAGCGGGAAGGGGCAAGAGATGTGTGATGGTGACTTGGCTAAAGAAATAAAATGACCTGCTGAAATGAACTTAGAATAATATGTTATGTTATGTGATGTCTTTTATAATTCCTTATGCATGTGCTAGAAATGGATACTATGACTATTTAAGTTGAACCATGTTATTTCATATTCATATGCTTGGTATGTCTTCCGCTGTATGTATGTATGAATGTTTAAATTTACTAAGTCTAAGGGTAAGAAAGTAACCCCGCCCTCACTAGGCAGGAGTGGTAGTAAAAGGGGCGGGCGTTACAGACAATATGTTAGAGAAGCAAACTAGCCACCAAAGTCTCCAAAGAATTAAGCAAGAAACCTTAGAAGGAAAGAATGACGGGTTCCGTATCGCAGATAGTGGAATATTATACCTCAAGAACCGATTATGTATCCTTGAGGATCCAGGGCTGCGAAATAAAATACTGGAAGAAGCCCATACAACACCCTATGTGATGCATCCGGGTTCCACTAAGATGTACCAAGATTTGAAAAAGAAATTCTGGTGGTCCGGTATGAAAAGAGATGTGGCTCAGTATGTCAGTACCTGTTTGACCTGCCAGCAGGTTAAAATAGAACACCAGAGACCTGGAGGATTACTGCAACCAATCCGAATTCTAGAATGGAAATGGGAAGATATATCTATGGATTTCATTTCGGGTTTACCCAAGATAACAAATGGCTACGATGCTATATGGGTAATCGTGGACAGATTGACAAAATCTAGCCACTTTCTGGCAATTAAGATGACCTATTCTGTTGAGCAATTAGCCCAATTATACGTCAAAGAAATTGTCAGATTACATGGGATTCCTAAGACCATTATTTCTGACCGAGATGGTCGTTTTGTCTCACATTTCTGGGAATGTGTTCAAAAAGCCCTTGGCACCAAGCTATTGTTCAGCACTGCCTTCCATCCCCAGACGGACGGACAAACAGAAAGGGTAAACCAAGTACTAGAAGACATGCTACGGGCTTACGCCTTAGATTTCAAAGGGAGTTGGTGTCGATATTTAAGTTTAGCGGAATTCGCCTACAACAATAGTTATCAAGCTACTATTGGAATGGCACCCTACGAGGCTCTGTATGGAAGGAAATGTAGGTCCCCTATATGCTGGTACGAAGGTGGTGAAAAGAAGGAGATGGGAGTTCAAACAGAATTTATTGACAACACCACCCATGCCATACAGAACATCCGCCAACGAATAGAAACAGCTCAGAGTCGACAAAAGAATTATGCAGATAAGAGACGAAGGCCCTTAGAATTCAGTGTCGGAGATGCAATGTTCGTCAAGGTAGCTCCGATGAAAGGAGTGATGAGGTTCGGAAAGAAAGGAAAACTAAGCCCACGTTATGTAGGCCCATATCAAGTTCTGAAAAGGGTGGGCAAAGTGGCCTATGAACTAGCACTACCTCAGGAGATCTCTGCTATCCACAATGTGTTCCATGTTTCGATGTTAAAGAAATGTATTCCGAGCATGAACCAGGTGATTGAACCGCAAACCGTACAAGTGCAAGACGATCTAAGTTACGTAAGTCGACCGGTACAGATATTGGATCGAAGTATCAAAAGACTAAGGAACAAAGAAGAACCAGGTGATTGAGGTATGGGGGAATGTAACACCCATGGAGTACTTAGCAAGATTTTAGATATTTTTATCATGAATAAAAATAGGCCTTATGTGGAATTTACAAAAAAATAATAAAAATAGAAATAGAACCAAAAAGAGAGATGACCAAGGCTTGAACCTTGGATCTCCTACTAGATATATACATGTGTTAACCAATAGACCAAGAGAAATTATTGTTAAAGAAGGAAGTGACAATATAGTTAAGGGTAAGAAAAGAGATTTTTGTTTCATTAAGAAGGAGAAGTTAGAGTTGCCTCTCCCTCTCAAAAGAAAAGAGGATTTTAGTTCCTCTTTTCATTAAGGAGAAGTAAAAGAAAGGAGAAGGAAAAATACATTTTCCCTTCCTCCTCTCATGATAAATAAAAGAGGAAATTAAGAAGAAACTTCATTTTTTCTTCTCTTCCTCATCGTGACCAAGGAGCCTCCCCTACCTCTCCTTGCCGAAACCCAAAAACAAGGAAGGCCCCTCTCTAGGAAGGCTCCACAAGCAAGATCCCTCTTTCCTTAAGCGAATAAGGATGTAAGTATTCCCTCACCTGTGGTACAAGTTGCTTACGGTTTTCTCGAAAGACTCGAACTCTTAGAATTTGAAATAAAAGAAGAGAAGAAACCATGCTTATGAACTTGATAGGTTATGATATGATTTTAGTTAGAAAGGAAATTATGTGTGTGATGTTAAGCTTAATCTTTTTATTGAGATGTTTATTAACTTTCTCTCCTTTTTATAAGTTTCGGCCATGATAAAAAATATAGGGTTCATGAGGCTTAAAACCTAATCTAACTTGTTCCTAGATTTATTTATGATGTACTAAGAAAGTTGCTAGAGATTATATGTTATCTAGAGATTTTATTCTTGCTTGAAGAAAGGTTCGGCCATGATAGAAATATAGGGTTCATGAGGCTTAAAACCTAATCTAACTTGCTCCTAGATTTATTTATGATGCGTTATGAAAGTTGCTAGAGATTCATGTTCATATGTTATCTAGAGATTTTGTTCTTGCTTGAAGAAGGGTTCGGCCATAATAGAAATATAGGGTTCATGAGGCTTAAAACCTAATCTAACTTACTCATAGATTTAGTTATGATATGTTATGAAATTTGTTAGAGATTCATGTTCATATGTTGTTTAGAAACTATGTTTTTGCTTGAGGAAGTTTCGGCCATGATGGAAACATTAAGGGTTATGAAACTCAAAACCTAATTTAGTATGATCATAGACCCCCATGTGATATGTTATGAAATTAACTAAAAAGATTTATGTCTACATGTTGTTCATAAGTTTATTTCCTAGTTGTAAAGTTTTGGCCAAGATAGTGATTTAGGGTTTCATAAAGTTCTAAACCTAATTTAGCATATTTATAAGTTTCCTTGTGATATGTTATCAAATTGGCTAAGTATTCATGTTAAGAGATTTATTAGAAGTCCACTTCTTGTGCATGATGTTTTGGCTATGATAATTTTAGGGTTCATGAAGCCCAAAAACCTAAGTTAGTATGCTCATAGGTTTCTTGATGATATGTTATAAAATGAAATAGAAACTTGTACTTATATGTTGCTTAGGAGTTCATTTTCTACATGATGGAGTTTCGGCCATGATGAATCCTTAGGGTTCATGAAGCTCCAAAACCTAATTTAGTGTACTTATGGACTTCTTTATGATATATGATGGAATTAGCTAGGTGTTCATGCTACATGTGGTTTAGAAGTGTACATCCTTGGCTTATGAAGTTTCGGCCATGATAATAATTTAGGGTTTCACAAAGCTCAAAACCTAATCTAGCGTGCTTATAGACTTCCTTATGATATGTTAACAATTTGGCTAAGCATTTATGTTCATGTGTTGCTTAGAAGTTTACTTCTTGTTATGATGTTTCAGCTATGATAAGATGTTAGGGTTCCTGAAACTCAAAACCTAATTTAGTATGTTCATAGACTCCTTATGATATGTTATAAGATTTGCTAAGTATTCATGTTGTATGTGGCTTTGGAGTATTCTTTTGTTATGAACTTTCGGCCATGACTATAACTTAGAATTCAAGAAAGTTTTAAACTTAAACTTAGCAAGCCATGAATTTGTTTATGATATGTTTTATGTTAAGTGTGCATGCTTTATGATAAGATCAGTAACATGTTGATTATGTATGTTATGAATTATGTATGATATGATCCTTATGATGATTATGTACTCAAGCATGTATGATTTCAACATGTTGCATGCTCATATATGTAAGCTTATGAACCAAGCATGATAAGGGTTTTATATGATGGCCATGTGCCAAGAATGCATGCCTTATGATATGATAAGAAAATGACAAAGAGTTGCTTCCCTTAAGTTGGGATTAAGAGCACTCTTCATGTTAAGACAAGAGCATGACCTTATGATGATATGATATGGCAATTATGATGATATGATGCGCACGACATGTATTTTACTTTGTATGGCTTGTACCAAGGGTGGGCTCCATAAGCGCCCCTAGACCGACGGACTATGAACGGGTCTAGTAAAAAGGGATGGGCTCCTTAGTACGCCCCTAGACCGACGGACTATGAACGGGTCTAGATCCCTAGTAGGTTCGGGGCTAGCTACCCTGTCCTAGGGATTGCACGCATTTATGTATGTATGTGGTACAAGCCGGACTCTCATGATGATGATATTATGTTCAAGTATTAAAAGATATGTATAAAGACATTTTGCACTCAACATGGTATATGTTTTAAAAAGGCATTTTGCACAATGCACCCCTCCTTATATGATATGTTTCTTTCCATGTTCATGATATGTTATGCTTCTCATGGTTTACCTCATATGATTACTTTGTTTATGATATGTTAGAAACATGATTCAAAATAATATGTTATGATAAGAAACCATCTCACATAGTGATGATTATGTTATTTGTTCATTGATGATATGCTTGTATGATTATGCTTGAGATACGGATTTTTGTGAGTAGGAAAGAATCTTACTGAGCCTGTGTGCTCATAGCTTACTTCCTTGTACCTCAGATAAAGGCAAGGGATGGATGACCTAGGGGAGCTGCAGGAGAGGCAAGGAGGCGTGTGTGGCAGTGGCTCGGCTGGGACGAATAAGACCTGCTATAATGCTTTGTTATGTTTGACATGAACCATTGTATTTATGTTACATTCCAGTATAACTCTATGACATTTCCGCTGCTTTAAGTTATAAGAAAGAATTTTTGAATATGTATGTATCCTAGAATGGTTAAGTAAGTAAGTAGCCCCATCCTTTTGAGTAGCAGGTAGGGCGGACGTTACAGAATCCTGGTCAGAATCTTCTTCAGGTTCAGGCTTGTTCTTCTTTTCTTTGGAGGAACCTGCAAGCAAAGCTATACCTTTCTCGGATCCAGCATTAGTTTGCTCGTGTAGTTCTAATTCATAAAATAATTTGTCTAATTTTAACTTTGATAAATTTTAAGAGATTTTGTAGGCATCCAGGATAGATGCCCACAAAGAGTTGCGTGGAAAAGCGTTTAACGTGTACCTTATCAAATCTCAGTTTTCCATCTGGTGGCCTATCGCGTGGAGTCCATTGAGGATATCCTTGATCCTCACGTGAAGTTGACTCGCCGTTTCTCCTTCCTGCATTTTTTATGTTAAATAATCTATTTAATAATAAGTCGCATTTCGTTACCTTAGCGTCGCTGGTTCCTTCATACAACTCAATCAATTTGTCCCATAGTTCTTTAGCATTCTGGTGCGGTCCTACCTGGTTCATTTCTTCCCTTGTTAGTCCATATTGTAGCGTATTGATTGCCTTGTTCTCCGTCGACACTTTCTTCCTCATGTCCGGAGTCCACTGTTCTAGGTCTAGTGGATTTCCGGAGTTGTCAACTGGTGTTTTGTAGGCTTTTGTGACACTAAACCATTGGTCGAAGTCCGTCTTTAGGTAGACTTCCATCCTTTTCTTCCAGTACAAAAAATCATCCCCGTTGAATAGGGGAGGTCGTACCGTGTTGAAGCCTTCAAGTTGAGACATGATTTCCCTGCACACAAATAAACAAATAGACACAAAGATCCCAAGACTTGGTCTTGGATTAGTAGTGAGGGAAGAATTAAGAAGAACTAAATTGGTGTTGCACCAATTTAGATTTAATTGCTACAAAAAATACTTCCAAAAAGGTAATAATACTAGTTTGGAATTATGTGAAAAATTAAAAGCCGAAAACGAATAGAAGGAAAACTTTCACCCCTTGTCTGATTGGTGGCTGCACCAAATCAGAGCGGTACCTGCTCTGATACCACTTGTTGAACCGTGATCATTCTATAGAGGGGAGGGGGGTGAATATCGATTAAAAACTTTCGTAAAGAGTTAAGCAGAGAAAAAAGAATAAGCGAAAAGAGCAATGCTGACACAGTTCGATTTACTTGGTTCAGAGTCTGTGTTGACTCCTACTCTAAGGCCCGCACACAAGGGTTCTTTCGATGGGCAATCACTAATTAATTCGAAAGATTATTACATGACTAAGTACAGAATTAATTAGGAAAAATAAAACCGACAATTAGTAAAGAAAGAGCAAACTAGAACTTTGTCGGAGAGCTTTCGCAGCTTCGCAGGAGCACTAGAGATCGAATTGAGAGTTGATGTTAGAGCTTCAGCCTTGACCCTCCTTATATAGGAGGCTTGGGGTGCCTGGAATCTTCAGGGCACCTTGACCATGACGTAGTCGAGCCAACCCACGAACTCCACGTGGCGAAATGACGTTTGGGATAAAACTTTGCCTCTGGGCGCCGGGTACCTCCCGGGCGCCCGGACCCAAGTTTTCTAGCAGACTCCTTCCTGCAAGAAAAACTTTAGTCTGAGGCAATTATACCCTACAACACAGATTGTTAGCATAATTTTATAGATAAGAAAAATAGTAATTAGATTTCGTCTCTCCGAAACCGAAGTCTAGTCAAGAACTTGACTTAGAGTTCTGAGATGGTTCTAAGTCAGATCGGCGCCTAAGTTCCCTTCCCGAGAATGCGCCCTCATAATCATTCAACTCCAATGACTTACCTTCACCTACCTGCCAGACGTCCGGTCAGCCCTTTGACCCGTCTGGACTTCACGCCAGCTATCCGGTCAGCCTGTCGACCTACCTGGACTTCGTGCCAAACGTCCGGTCAGCCGGTCGACCCATTTGGACTTCGTGCCAGCTATCCGATCGACCCGTCAACCTAGCTGGGCTTTGTGCCAGACATCCGGTCAGCCCGTCGACCTGTCTGGGCTTCTCCTGCACACTCGATCAGAGTGTTAGATCAACAACAAAACTAACTTAACCTATTTTGTCATTTATCCTGGGTTAGACCGTTAGTGTTAACCGCACCAACAAAATTAGCTGACCATTCATGTAGATACCTAATGGGAATAGTGGAAGACGTTCAAGTATAAGTTGGTGGATGTATCGTTCCCACAGATTTCATTATCTGGAGGAAGATCCCAAGATACCGATCATCCATGGAAGACCATTCCTCACCACAGCTAGAGCCATCATTGATGTAAAAAGTCACAGGTTATCCTTAGAGATTGACAAAGAAAAGATTAAATTTGATTTATCTGATTCCTCCATCTGCAACCCCTCTTCTTAGGGAAACTCTAGCAAGATCAACTTACATGAAATCGAGGAGTGTAGTTTCCATGAGAGTTCACCTCCAGCGAGCAATAAGAAATACATTTGTCCTGCATGAGCAAAACTAAAGGCGCAGGCTGGAGCATTAACCCTAGGAGGAGAGACGTGCCTCCACAGGTTTAGTCCACATTAACTGAAATGGGGTCGAGCTAAAGGCCTAAAAACAAGCAATTCTTGGGAGGCAATCCAAGGGTTTTTCATTTTAGTTTGTTGTTCTAGCTTTACTAAGTTTAGTTACGTATTTTTATTATTTCCTTATTTTTGGGTATTCATTTTCAGGATGTGCAGAGCCTCCACGAGCTGGACGTGAGCGTTTCATGGGCGTGGAGGCGTTAGAGGAACCGAAAGAGCGAAAAATGAGTCACCGTGAGCCTAAAGGAGTCGGTCGTGTGATCCCACACAACCGTGCGAAGGCAACAGAAGGATGAAGGCCATGGGTTGTGCAACCCTTGCACGGCCGTGTGGCTTATGCAGAGAGACGGACACAGGCCGTGCCAATCGGTACGCCCGTGCGAGACTGCCAGAGAAGGAGAAAACTCAGGCCGTGCCAATTGTCACGACCGTGAGACATGTGCAGAGAAGAGGGAGGACTGGGCCGTGACAATTGACATGGCTGTGCAACCTTGGCCGAGGGGAGAAAAGAGGAGGTCGTGCCAATCGACACGGTCATGCAAAGTCCCACCTAACCCAGCCGTGTCTATAAGACAAGGTCGTGCCCCTGCCCGTGTGCACCTCCCACCCCTCCAAAAAATCCTATTTCCATCTCTTTCTCTCCCAAAAGGCTTCTCCTCTCTACTACACCTCATCAAACCCTAATTTCCCGCCTCTAGACCTCACTTTTGCTTAGATCTACATCTATATCTAACACTTCTTCAAGCCATAAATCTGAAAAAAAAAAAGAAGAAACTCCCCTATTTTTCTTCCTTCTCCTCCTCTTCCATCCTGAAGATCCATCTCCATAAGAAATTCCTCAACACCTAGCACCATGTCGCAGATCTTGAAGAGACTTCATTGAGGAAGCGGTGGATCTGGCGAAGGAGATGCACCGGGAGGCGACAAAGGCAAAGCGAAGGCTTCTTCTCCAAAGGCAAAGGAAAAAGGGTGGCACGCGACAAAGGTAACGAAAATGAGTTCAATATTATTTTTAGAAATCATGAACAAAAAGCTAGATATGATATCCTTGTCACTAGGAAAATTACATGCACTAAATATATGGATCCTGTTACTATGGATATGCTAGGAATTAGGGATGTTGTAGATTGGATGATTAGTTCTTTAGATTGGAATGATATTATGTATGCTCATGCACCGACTTACCTCCGCCTAGTCCTTGAATTTTTGAGCTCGATTGATGTTAAATTTTCTGAGGATGACTACGTAGGGGTCATAACTTTTAGGATGATGAGTAAAGAAATTCGGTGGACTTTTAGTGATTTCAATACTAGTTTTGGTTTTACCCATTGGTGGTGCCCGAGGATTTGATGATGAAATAAGATGGAATGAATTTTGGACGTCGATGACCGGATCAAAAGATCCTTATGAACCCTCTAGAGCCAAGGCATCCCGCATGCAAAATCTGACCTTTAGATACCTTCACCGAGTGATGAGCAAAACGATCTTTGGTCGAGGAGAGGGAGATGAGGTAGTTAGAAAGATAGAACTCTATTCTCTTTGGGCGATGTTGAATAAAGTTGATTTTGATTCTGGATTTCATTTTTTGCAAACTTTGTTGAGGGCAGCTAAGGCATCTTCGGGGAGGATAGTGTTTGGTGGATTGATCACTCAAGTCGCATTCAATCTGGGTTGTGCACTTGATGAATTAGAGGTGATTCATGGTAATGACAAGATCGATATCAATTCTTCTCTTGCTATGAAGATGATTTGTTGGGATGAGAATGGGTTTGCCTTCCCTAGGAACAATGGTTTTCCATTACTCCTTCCTTGCCCTGAGCGCACTTCAATTCGCGACCCCTGTGAATTGAGTGATTATTCATTTACACCCTGAGACTGTACCCTCTATTGTAGAAGAAACCGAGTACCACCAAGAGCCCTCGTCATCAGGATTCCCGCAGCCTTCCGGACATCTGAAACCTCCTAGGCACTCTTTTGCATATGGCACGGGATCCTCTAGGTTTGATTTTTCTAACTTCCGTGCCTCTGTAGACTCCCTTCATGAGAAGCAAAATACCCAACAATGATTGTTGGAGGGTCGCTTCAAGTTATCTGACGACCAGTTTATGGAGGTATAGGATTATTTTCAGTTCACTAGGGACTTCTATCGTCAGGTGACAGGGTTTGTTCAGCACTATGATGATTACTAGGAAAGAATGAGAAATTTTATGGATGATATGAATATCACTAGACAACAAGTAGATGCACTTTATCAATATCATCAACACCTTGGCCATCTTCCTGGTAAGCCTAGATTTCCCCGTGACACACATCGGGGACCCCCTTATCCCCCACCCCCGCCACCGTATTGATTTCATCGGGACGATAAAAAGTCTAAGTCTAGGAGGGTGTTGTGTCTGTCTGCACAACCTGAGTCGAGTCAAGTTTTCTTTTCTTTTTACATTTTATTTTTGCTTTGCATATTTTATTTTTATTAGTCTGTTTTGCTTATTCGCATTTTACTAGTTTCTTATTTTTGTTTGTATCTCATTTGCACTTTGCTTTGTTTATTTGAGAATATCAAACCTTCTACTTTTTCTGTTACTTGTCCGATAGTAAAATGATTAGCATTTTCTTAGTTTATGTGTTGTCAAGATAGTGTTAGTATATTTGGTGTATCTCCTTTCTCTATCTCTAGTAGCATGAAATAAGCTAAGTATTGTACAGAGTTCGGTATAGGTTTTGGCCTAACCTTAAGGATCTTATTTGCACTACACTTAAGTACTTGAGCTTGAATAGTAGAAATACTTTGGAATAGTTATGATTCATCCAAATTGTTTAGTACTTGTGTTCCCATGGTGATTTCTTATTTACATTTTGGCTACTGGATGACCTCGGATCATGGAAGCTCGTTTGGAAAAATCTAAATCCCAACATATGCATCCCGCATGTGTGATTAGTGCTACACTATAGCACCAAAAAAAATGGAAAATGAAAAAAAAAATGAACAAGGGATAAAAATCAGTTGTCGTGAGTGGAAACTAACAATTCACCCCTATGAGACCGAGTTAGGTTACTGGGGAAATGATTGTTATGTTTCTCTTGATTCCGAGAAGTATCCTTTAAGACCTTGTGTAACTTAAGATAAATGAACCAAGTGTATGTTAACGTTCCGCAAGTGTATTGATACATCGTCAGTAATAAAGAAAGATATCGTATCCACAGGGACTGGTTATAACCACTAAAGATATCTTAACACGAATTAGCTAAACAACTAATCAATTGATTTGTAAAAACTAAGTGCAACTATGGAAAGGAAAGCATAGAAGTAAAAGTATAGAAATAGGAATAAGGGCTATGATAAAAGAATGTTCTAGGTGTTTTGGTTCCTTTGCAATGTTATTCAATGTAAATGATCTACCAAATCTTATTCCTCAATTGTCCATCATTTGTAGAAGGTTGTCGATTCTCTCTTGCAATAGACAATCAGCTTAGGACCAAAATCTATATCTAAATGTGATCAATTAGGAATGATTCCTATGATGTCCTTACACGGGCTTGCCTGTCACGTGCGCCCCTCAGATAATCAACATAGAAATTCAATACTTCTCAACCCATATCAAGATATAAAAGATTAATGCATAGAATTTATCCTACTCCCTTGAATGACCTTATTTCACCTTCAAGATTATCCCTTAATCGTCCTTACACGGGCTTGTCTATCACGTACGTCCCTCGGATAATCGAATGAGGAATTACCTCTACAAGATCCAAAAGATACTCAAACATTCAATCAAGTATGGTAATTATGTCCAATTGCAACAATCCACACAAGATCAAATAGATACAAACAAGACAAAATCATAGAAATAGGAAATTGATAAATCTACAAGAGTTTACATCAAATTATATTACAAATACTCCCTCCATCCTAGAACAAAGAGATCTAATCCATAGAACAAGAAAAGAAACCCAAAGACAAGAAGATCATAAGCATCTTGATCCCAAAATCTAAGAAGAGAAAGGGAAGAAAAGCTTATCTACGATGAAGAAAGGTCTTCAGATCCAATCCTCGATCTCGGAGTCGATTCGTTAATGATATGTCCTTAGATCGTCTGAAAATCCCTCCAAGAAGGTGAGGAATCGCCCAAATCTTGGTCCCCCCCCCCCCAAAGGGATAACTCAGCTTCAAATGATAGAAGAGACCCTTATATAGAGTAGGGCTTTGGGAGCCACACGGTCCTGAGACACGGCCGTCTGAAGCTCACACGACCTAGCTCATTCTCTTCACTGCCCATCTCGCACCACCGTGTGGTGCACACGACCGTGACATGTT
This sequence comes from Zingiber officinale, assembly GCF_018446385.1. Taxonomy (NCBI): domain Eukaryota; kingdom Viridiplantae; phylum Streptophyta; class Magnoliopsida; order Zingiberales; family Zingiberaceae; genus Zingiber; species Zingiber officinale. Next base: position 62,377,877 of record NC_055992.1, read on the forward strand.
CTGCCATTGCCCATCTCACACGGCCGTGTAGATCTACAAGACCTGTGTTGCCTCCAGCTCTGGAACTCATGCACAACCGTGTCTAAGACACGGTAAGGATTTGTTTGCCTTCTGGAAGGCTTGCACGATCGTGGCTCTCTTGGCTTCAAAATTGGCACGACCGTGTGATGCACACACGGTCGTGGCCTTTTCCTTTTCTACAGAAGCTACATGGGAAAGCTTCACTACACGGCCTGGACACTCCTCTACTCTACCAATGCTGTATGGGTGAGCATCACCACATGACCCAGGTCACTCTCCCAGACAAGGCTGTGTGGCACTTCCAAGATGGTGTCTTCCTCCTTACGTTAGCTTGGAGATTTGGCCTCGATCATAAATTCTTCTCCAAATACTACACCTGCATACAGAAAATGCACAAAAGAAGATCTCTGAACAATAAGAGTAAATATGCTAAAATCAAAGCTTGAAGTACAAAAATGCATAGATAAAGCATACACAAAATATGTGAATGTGCGTCAAAGCATGCTAAACAAGTCTATATAATCTACGCACATCACACCCCAGACTTAGACTTTTGCTTGTCCTCAAGTAAAAATCTCGTAATCTTAATTCATATGCTTTACAATGCATTCATAATCCCTAATGTACTTTCCTAACTCTATCAAAAAGTTTCATTAACAAACATGATGATGGAAACAAGTCAAGTATGGCTCAAACATAAGTCTCTTGTGCATAGTGAAAAAGTGACCCAAACTTTTCAAGTTTCAATCTATGTCCTAGTCAAGTCGTCATCCAGATGAGTTCCTAATGTTTCCGGTGATAGACACTTACCTGCCACACACTTGGTTCGTATTTCTCAATCAACTCAGAGTCTCAAAGGCGTGCTCAATCTCAAGAGAAGCTAAGCAGTCATTTCCCTAGCAACCTAACTCGGTCTCAAAGGGGTGACTTGCCATATTCCACTCACGACAACTGTTTTTTATATCTCTTATTCACTTTTTTTTTATATAAGAATTTGCATTGTGCAAAACTTATTTACAAATGTACTTTTAGCATAAATGTTGGGATATTTTGATTTTTCCAAATGAGCTTACATGATTTGAGCATGTAACACCCCGCCTTCTACTGACTAAACTGTAAGGCCGGGGGTTACGGTTGCTAAACTATTCTGTGGCTATCACCGAAGTATAATGTGCGGAAAACTGAACTAATTAAAAACTCTGCTAATAGCTACAACATTTGGAATTTATGTTCAAAAAGTATTTCATTGTTGTGCATATGCTGAAGATGGGAATCTAAACTTTCCATGCTATATCATACAATAGAACACCATTCAAAGCTACCATTCTAAGCTATTTAATATATGTCTCTATCAAATTTAGCATGCTTGGGCAATTACTAAGCTTGTGATGGAACCATGAGTTTTGTATCAATACTCATACTAAAACTAAGCATTTATACAAACTAAACATGCCGCCAGCAGCACCCAAACATCCCATTTGATCAAGAAGCTGAAATCAGACGTTTCCAGCTGAAATCAGACTTCCCAATCGATTGAAGCTGAGACTCGATCGATTGAAAGAGCTTCAATCCATCCACTAATCGATTAAACGTGCTTCTACGCACGGAAATCATTTCTGAATCGATCGGCTGATCGATCCAGCCTGGCCCAATCGATCAGTTGATCGATTCAGCAACTTTCTGTTCGCGAAAATTACTTTCCGATCGATCGGCTGATCGATCCATGGCCAATCGATCAGCTGATCGATTCATCAACTCTCTGTATGTGGAAAATCACTTCCCAATCGATCGGCTGATCGATTGGTGCTTTGATTTCTGCTGCATTCCACCACTAATCCATATACAATGCAAATGTATCAACTGAAAAGCATCATAACACTTCTAGGCATGCCATTACTGTCATTATTCATAGTTTATTAACTAACGTCAAAATAACTAGTGGTCTAGGCATAGCACGGTGCATACTTTCACACTTCATGATATTTAAACATTCTAAAGGTGCGTGGAGTAATAAGAATATAAGAAATTCTAATTCTTTAAACTTGGTAGTCCCCGAGAGTCTTTATTCCAAGTTCCTTCTCACACATATCTTGACACATTGCCCTCCAGCCTCCGCTAATCCATCTTCCCTTTACCTTTATCTGCAGTATAAGGAAAAGGAAACTAAAAGCTTGGGAGCTTAGTAAGAACCATCTACCTTACAAAACATGCAATCGATGAAATCATGATTTTAAAAGATGTTATTTGAAACACATGCTGATATTCATGCTGAAGATGCTAAAACATGGCATACTGATATATGAGTCATGGCAATCAAATACTGAGCATAGAACTATCTTATTGTATCAATAAGAAAAACTGAACGGATACATAAACTAAGCTAAACTAATACCAGGCTAATGCTAAATCTGAATTGTATTCACATAACTGAATTGTGAAGTCTTAAAAACTATTTTTCATAATAGATAAAAATAATAATCATGCTGTTGATGGCGCCGACAACTGTACTTGCTATGCGCGCATCCCTAACTAGACCCGAGGTAGCTAGTCCCGACACTAGTAGGGTTTACTAGGTTATCTAAACATAGGGACGACTATGGGAGCCCAACCCAAGGACCACTAAGAGTCCAGCACAGTGCCACTGATAAAAGTAAAATATTGATTCATAAGCTAATTTATCTTATCTTGCTTTTACTAGGTTATCTGAACCTAGAGCTAGGTTATCTGAACCTAAGGGCAACTGTGGGAGCCCACCCAATGGACCGTAGTCCCATATAAACTGAAGCAAGACTAAGCACGCTATTTAAAATGCTTCTATGGCATTTAACTAAGATATTAAAATGTCTATTGTAGCATTTAGCTGTACTAGTCATTTTATCGAACACTTGGTGTGCTCTATCTCTCCTCTCTATTGGGGGACCACCTCTAGGCACCCGACAGCGTCTAAAACCCCAAAATTAGGGAGGGAAACATGTCTGGCCCATCTAGAGGTGCTCAAATAAACCCTAAACTTGCGAGGAGGGTCAAATACACCCTACGTGCCGAAAAATCTGCATATGGCTGAACTAAAAACATAAAAACATACGATTAACTACTTATACTACAGGTGAGGGGTTACTTACTTCCTGCGCTAGGTTTCTTACAGTTCTGATCGCTAGGTTTTTGAAGAAGAAGATCTCCTCGAGGATCTTCTTATGTCTACGCGTTCTTCTAGCGGAGATGAGCGTCCTCGTACTAGAGTCGTCGCCTTAAGCTCCTACGACCCTAGGGATGGAACCCTAGGTCCCTTGGGGCTTGGTGTGCCGAGAGGGTGAGGAAGAGGGCGGCAATGGAGGGTGAGGGTGAGGAAGAGTAATAAACCCACACTTAAATTCACTATTTATATTAAGTGATTAATACTCCCAACAAAATCATAAATATAATTTCTTTCCTCTTCTTTCACCACACCCCTGCTGGGGCCACCTGGTTACCTAAGTCATGCTATAAGTTTTAGGGTCTAATAGGTCGCGGGTTCAATTCCTGCTTAGGCTATTTTATGTTTTTATTTAATTTTGCTACTTCTGCTACTCCAAAAATTCCATAAAAATTTCTAAAATTCTATAAAAATAATAGAGTATTTCTAAAATTAATTTTAGAATTTTCGGGCATTACAATCCCCCATACCTTATAAAAAGTTTGTCCTCGAACTTAAAATAACTCTGGGTACATCTGTCTCATACTAGCTTCTGTCTCCCAAGTTGTCTCTTCTGCGGTGTGATTTTGTCAAATAACTTTTACTAATGGTACCTCCTTGTTCCGTAATTTCTTAACTGCTCGGTCTATTATCTGAATAGGCCGACTGTCATAGCTGAGGCCTTCGCGGACTTGTACCGACTGGGGCTCAATCACCTGGGTGGCATCTGGGATATGCTTCTTCAGCATAGAGACATGAAATACGTTATGGATAGCCGAGATCTCCTGGGGCTGCTCTAGCTCATATGCTACCTTGCCAACTCTTCTGGTGATAAGTATGGTCCCATATATCTGGGATTTAACTTGCCCTTCTTCCCAAAACACATTACTCCCCTCATGGGAGTCACTCGGAGGAATATTGTATCCCCCACTGAAAACTCTAAGGGTCGACGCCGTGTATCGGCATAGCTTTTCTGGCGGCTCTGAGTTGTCTCTATCCTCTTGCGGATCTGCTGTATAGCTACTGTGGTATCTGCTACTAGATCTGTCTGAAGTTCTAGTTCTTTCTGTTCACCACTTTCATACTAGCAGATTGGAGATCTACACCTCCGCCCGTAGAGAGCCTCGTAGGGTGCCATGCCGATAGTGGCCTGATAGCTATTGTTGTATGCAAATTCTGCTAAACACAGATATTTGCACCAACTTCCCTTGAAGTCTAGGGCACACGCTCAGAGCATATCTTCGAGTACCTAATTTACTCGCTCTGTCTGACCATCTGTCTGAGGGTGCAAAGCTGTGCTAAACTTTAACCTGGTGTCCAATGCTGACTGTACACATTCCTAGAAGTGTGACGTGAATCTACTATCTCTGTCTGAAATGATGGTCCTTGGAACTCCATGCAGTCTGAAAATCTCCTTGAGATACAACTGAGCTAGCTGCTCTATAGAGTAGGATATCCTGATAGCTAAGAAGTGGGCTGATTTAGTCAATCTGTCGACTATTACCCAGATGGCATCAAAACCATTCGTGGTTCTGGGTAGTCCCACTATGAAATCCATGGAAATATCCTCCCACTTCCATTCTGGAATCTGAATAGGTTACAGAACACCTCCTGGTCTCTGGTGTTCTGCCTTGACCCTCTGATAGGTCAGATAGGTATTGACATATCTAGTGATGTCTCTTTTCATCCCAGACCACCAAAAACGTCCCTTTAGGTCTTGGTACATCTTGGTGGAACCAGGATGCATCGCATAAGGAGTCCTGTGTGCCTCATCTAAGATCTTCCTCCGTAGTTCCTCCTGATCCGTAACATATAGTCTGTCACCAAAATACAATACCCCACTATCAGATACTTCGAACTCTCCACTTTCTGATTCTGCTAACCTTTGCTTGATTTTTTGAATTTCAGGGTCCTGACCCTGAGCCGTCTGGATGTCACCAAGCAGGGTAGATGCTAATGTCATAGTAGAGAGCTGTCCATCTATAAGTTCTAGACCAAAATCTGTAATTTCCTTTTGTAGGGGCGGTGACATGGCTGCTAGGGATAGTAAGGTGACACTGGACTTCCTGCTAAGTGCGTCTGCCACCTTATTGGCTTTTCCTGGGTGGTAGAGGATGTCTATGTCATAGTCTTTGACCAGCTCGAGCCATCTGCGCTGTCGCATATTCAGATCCTTCTGGGTGAAGAAGTACTTCAGACTCTGATAATCTGTATACACTCTACACTGAGCTCCATACAAGTAATGTCTCCAAATTTTGAGGGCGAAGACAACTGCTGCAAGCTCAAGGTCATGAGTAGGGTAGTTCCTCTCAAAGTACTTGAGTTGTCTAGAGGCATAGGTGATCACCCTGCCATTTTGCATCAGTACTGCTCCTAGTCCCAATTTAGAGGCATCACTGTAAATATCAAAGCTGTCTGTGTTTTCTGGCAAAGTTAGAATGGGAGCACTGGTCAATCTTCTTTTTAGCTCGATAAAGCTATTCTCACAGTCCTCTGTCCACTAAAATTTTCTGTTCTTCCTGGTGAGAGCTGTAAGTGGGGAGGCTATCCTGGAGAAATCCTCTACAAATTTTCTGTAATAGCCTGCTAGTCCCAGAAAGCTTCTGATTTTAATGGCATTCTTAAGTCTTTTCTAGTTACTCACAGCCTCTATCTTACTGGGGTCTACCATGACACCATCCTTGGAGATGATGTGACCCAGGAAGGATACCTGATCGAGCCAGAATTCACATTTTGTGAACTTGGCGTACAGCTGATTCTGCTGAATGGTCTGCAGTACTATCTTCAGGTGCTCTGTGTGTTCTTCCTGAGTTCCGGAATAGATAAGAATGTCATCGATGAACACGATAACAAACTTATCTAAGTATTCTTTGAATACTCTGTTCATGAGGTCCATGAAAGTAGTTGGAGCATTCGTTACGCCAAAGGGCATGACTATGAACTCATAATGTCTGTATCTGGTCCTGAAAGCTGTCTTGGGTATATCACCTTCTTTAACTCTCACCTGGTGATATCTCGATCTGAGGTCTATTTTATAGAACACTGCTGCTCCCTTTAGCTGATCAAACAGGTCATGTATATCCTGGGAAGAGGATACCTGTTCTTAATCGTGACTTGATTTAGTGCCTGGTAGTCTATACATAGGCGCATGCTCCCGTCCTTCTTCTTCACGAACAATACAGGAGCTCCCCATGGTGAGTGACTAGGGCGTATGAAACCATTGTCGAGCATCTCCTGTAGTTGCTCCTGAAGTTCCTTCAGTTCTGCTGGAGCCATGCAGTCGGGTGCTTTTGAGATGGGATTTGTACCGGGGACGAGTTCTATCTCAAATTCAATCTCTCTGTCTGGTGCTAGGCCCGGAAACTCCTCAGGGAAGACTGCTGGGTAGTCACATACAACTCGAACCTCTTCTAGCTTTTGGTTCTTGTCCTGATTGGTACTGACTACATGTGCTAGGAATCCCGTACATCATGAATCTAGTAGTTTCTGTGCTTTCAGAGCTGAGAGAAACTTCTTGGCCTTTCTCTTTGGTTCTCCGATGTACCCAAACTGCACTCCTGCTTCAGGTTGGAATATAACTTTCTGTTTACGGCACTCTATGGAGGCACCGTACTTGATAAGGAAGTCCATTCTCAAGATGACATCATAGTCAGCCATATCTAGCACGATCAGATCACCAAAGAGTTCTCTGTCCGCTATAATGACTGGCACTGCTGGGAGCCAGTGCGTGGATGCCATAATTTCTACGAAAGGTAGGGTTGTCAAAAACTGACCACTGAGTACATCTGGAGATATTGCTAACTTCTCGGCAAATGCCCTGGATATATAAGAATGGATTGCCCCAGTATCAAATTAGACAGTTGCATTTTGCTGTAAAATACTGATCTGACCTGTAACAACTGTCGAGGCATTTGCTACATCCTCTCTGGTTAGTGAGTAGATTCTCGCGTTCGTCGTGGCTGAGGGGCTTCTAGTCTGCCCTGGCTGATGTGTGGACCATCTAAAGCATCCTGCATCTGGTGCAACTATGCTAGTTTGCCTCCGTACTGAATCGGCTGTGGTGGGGGAAGGCTGGTCTTGTTCGGGCATTGTTTATCCATATGCCCTTCCTGGCCACATTCGAAGCATCCTCGAGTGCCCTTGCGACAAACTCCTGGGTGGAGTTTCCCACAAGTAGAACACTTGGGATAGCTAGGCTGTTTACTAACTGGTCCTCCTTTTGGGTAACTCCCTGGTTTACGTTTGTTACTGGAGTTTCCTTTCCAGTTAGAGCTGTGGCCATGGTATTTCTGAGTATCTGAGCCTCCTTGGCCTTTGGACTCCGAGAAGGCTTGCTTCTGCTGCTTGATGCTGCTCTGGTAATGCTCGGTGATCAGAGACCTACTTACCAGTTCTTCAGTGGTTTGCGGCCTATGGACGCCGCTGGCCACGTTCAGTGCTATTTCTAGCCTTAGCATTTTGAGCATCAGCCGGACTCGTTTTCTTTCGGTACTGACTAGTTCAGGGCACAGACGAGCAAGCCTGTTGAATTTCTTCACGGCCTCCTCCACTAAAAGGTTGCCCTGACGAAATTCAGTGAACTCGTCGTAGTGGCGGTTTGTGACCCGCATGTGAAAGAACTCCTCAAAGAATTCCTTTTCAAAGTCGACCCAAGTCATCTGGTTCACTGGGCGCTTCGCTTTAATCCTCTCCCACCACATACGTGCGTCTCCTACCAGGCAGAAGGAGGCACATTTCACCTTCTCATGCTCTGGCCAGTCCAGAGGCTCCATCGTACTCTCTAGTATTTTGAACCAGGCTTAGGCATCGCATGGTTCACTGGTGCCTAAGAAGTTCTCTCTGGCTTGATTTTTTGCCACTGGATCAGATAGGCTTCTCTCCTTGCCCCCTCTGCTGGGGCTACTGGTGCTGTAGGTTGGGCTGGTGGAACCTCTGTAACTACTGGGGTTGCTATGTTAGGTTCCGGGGTGGCAGTGGGAGGGTTCTGCTGATTATCCCTTAGGGTGGCTATCTCCTGTTGCTGTTCAGCTAGTTGCTTCTGTAACTGAGCCACTACCTCTATAAGGTCTGGGGGAGGAACTAAGTTATCCGCCTCATGCTGGGGCTCAGTAGCTGGTGCCCTTCTAGCTGAGCGTCCTCGTACCATTTCCTAGAGAAGTAGAGGACATACATAATTACTACAATCATGTTCACATAACTACTGTTAGCTAGAGCCCTAAAGCCAATCATTTGATGATTGTATTTTGGACTTGTTGTATCATATTCTATATATAAATAAAGGCATTTGGTTTTTGGTTATTATACTTACTTGTATTGGTGCCAAATAAACTAAGTATAATAACGTCCTTGAGTAGAAGGTTCTTACCTATATCAATCGGTTAGCTGAACCGATAGTGAGATGATATAGGGAACACTACTCTTAATCATTCCTAGTCGAGTATTAACATTCAGGGACAATGTTAATGCAATAAGACTAGCATGTAGGTCAACTCGATGACTTGATCTCACAAGTCATGGATATAGAGATATTAAGTTGACACATGAGTATACATTAGAGAATGTATACTGAATGACCCGCCATGAGAAAGTATGATGGATCGTTATATGAGTGTCATATACTTTCTCATGTGGCTATTAGTATGACTACTAGTCCTTAGACCTGAAGTCACCATGGATCCCTACATAAGGAGTTATGTACTTTGGTTTCGTCAAACGTCACCCGTAACTGGGTGAACTATAAAGGCGATTACTGGGTATGTAATGAATTATGCAGAGGGATGTGAGTGATGTAGATGGGATCTATCCCTCCTATATGACGGGAGTGACATCGATATTCTTGATAGAGTGATACCACGAAGTGCATGGCCATGCCCAAATGAGTCAATATAGGATATTGAGCTCATTTGATTTAGTGAGTCTACTTGGAGTTCAAGATTTAGATTGATTAGAGGATGACACTGTCTATGCCTCATATTGATCAATTTAGATGTCTTGGATAGAAGGACACTTGTCATAGTTTGTGAGGAGTCACAATTAGTAGTCACAAGGTGATGTTGGATCTCAACATTCTTGTAACTTGGGTAGTAATGATGTGTTGCTAGATACCACTCATTACTTATGCTCCTAATTGGGTTTAGGGGTATTGCCAAGGTTACAAGAACCAATAGGGTCACACACTAAGGATAATTAGATGGAGATTAGGTTCATATGATGAACCAAGAGGATTAGATTCATTTGATGAATCAAATTGAATTAAGAGTAATCCTAATTGGGCTAATTGAGTTGGACTCAAGTTGATTCATGTGTTCAATGAGTCTAATTTAGATTATGACTCATTGAATCAATTTAATTAAATGAATTAGATTCATTATATTAAATTGGCTTGAATTAAATGGTTGGATTAGATCAACCATGAGAGAGATTAAGTCAAGTTTGACTTGACTTGAGAGGAAGAGAAAGAGTCAAGTTTGACTTGACTTTTTGCCACATCATTAGTGAGTTGGCAAGATGTGAACCAATGATGATGCTCCACATCATCATGATTAATTAAGTGAGATGCCACCTCATGGAGGTTACAATTCTTCACTTTAATGGCTACACATTAATTGCACTTAATGCAAAATGGGAGTTACATTCTTTTGAATGTGGTGTGGAATGAATTTTTCATTTCACTCTCTCTTCTTCCTCTCAAGCTCTCCCTCTCCCTCTTCTCCTCTCTTGCCGTGACCTATCAAGGTTCTAGCACACCTTCGTTTAGGTTTTTCTCCAACTAATTAGTTCGTGTGGATACTTCTAGAGGAGTATCTATTTTGATACTCTTGAGATCTGGCACCGTTTGGACGAGCGGGAACGCGAAGGGCTTCGCTTTAAAGGTATAACCCTTTTCATGTAGATCTAGGAGTAGATCTCGCTAGAAACTCGTATTCGTAGTTTTTCGAAATTTTTCTTTGCGCGGATCCGTTGGCTTTGGGGCTTTCGGGGTTTCCGCGACGCGAAAACGCGGTTTTCGCGGTCCGAAAAACCCAACAGTGGTATCAGAGCCACTTGCAAAGACGAATACGAGTTTATTTTGTGTTTTATGAAAACTTTTCAGTTCTGTAATATTCTGTAAATTTAGGTTTTTATAGTTTTTATGGGTAATTTTCTCATAGAAGCGAAGCACAAGTGTTTCGGCGCTTGTAGGCTTCCGCTACCGGGAAGATTTTTCCAAAACGGCCAAGTTTTGCCCCAAAACCTTTTGGGACAGCGGGCTAAGGCGCTGTTAGATCGCGGGTAGGGGCGCTTCCCTTGGCCCCGCAAGGGGATTCGTTCCGTGATTGCGCCCGAAAACCGCTAAACGGAACCGCCGGGAAATTGTACTCATAAAAAATTGTAAAAATTATAGAAAAATTACAGAAAATTATAGAAATATATAATTTTGAATTATATATTATTTTTGTGATAGTCATGGCCCAAAGACCCAATTCGATTGGATAATTTGTGTTGTAATTCATAATACGGCCTGCGTGCCGTGATGTGGTGTGCGTGTTGTATTTTATTTTTTTTTTCGTGACCTGCGCATCGTGCCTTTCTCTTTTATTCTTGTTGTAAATTAGATTTAGACTTGAATGTAACTCGAGTTTCAAAATGTAATGTAAATTTTGAAGCGGTGGAAGGTCCACTCAAGACGGAGTTACTAGGAGGGCGCAAGCAACACGAGGTGATCAAAGGAAGGAGCTTGAGAAGCTGTTGACCTTAGGTTGACCATCCGATCTTCTCATTGGCTTGAGAAGATCGTAGTAGGGCCATGACATAATCACAAAATTATTTAATTAATTACTTTTGTGTGTATGTGATGCATGCTAGTTAATTAAGTAATTAATTAGTGCCTAACGATTAGATTAGATCTAAGTCGTGCACATGATGTACCCTTCGATTAGATTAGATCTATCGAGTATATGATACGCAACATCGTTTAGATTAGATCTAAATCGAGTCAACTCGTAATGCCTACCATGCCGTGATACCTACCACTACCTCGATCGCATGTTGTTGTCGAATCTGCCAAAGCAGAGCAACACATACTATCTTGATAGGGTACGGAGGGACAATTTTGGTCCCGCCTATCAACGCATGGGTGAATACAACTCAATTAGATTGAGTAACTAGTTAACTCAATTGGATCAAGTTTAACTATAGGCATTATCCAATGGTTGGTAGATAGGTCAAAATCACGTTTATATTAACTCTTGGGCGTATTAGCCAAAGCTAACTCGAGTTTTAATATAAATGCGGATTTTGATGCTATAAACAAGAGTTGCATAGAGATGTAATTGGTAATCGTTACCTACCGATCATACTAAGTCTTGGGCGTATTAGCCAAAGCTAACTCAAGGGTTAGTATGATGTGGATCTTGTCCCACATGAATTATAAAATTCTGTGGGAGCATCATTTAGTTAAAGGCCTAATTAAATGATTAATAATATGATACTTATTTCTGCATTTATTTCTGGTGTAGATTACCTGGGATCTGTCCTCGAGAAGGACAAGCTCAACGGAGCAAACTTCCTGGACTGGTACAGGAACCTGAAAATAGTTCTCACCCAAGAACGTAAACTGTACGTTCTGGAGCAGCCCATTCCAGAGGCTCCTCCTGCCACTGCCGCGCGAGCTGACCGAGATGCTTTCAAGAAGCATCAAGATGACGCATTAGATGTGTCTTGTCTAATGCTCGCGACCATGAACTCTGAGCTTCAGAAGCAACACAAGTTAATGGGCGCTTATGATATGGTTGAACATCTTCGTCAACTGTATCAAGGTCAAGCGAGGCATGAGAGATTTGAGATCTCAAGGGCACTGTTTCAGGGCAAGATGTCAAATGGGGCTCCTATAGGCCCATATGTACTCAAAATGATTGGGTACATAGAGAACCTACAAAGGTTGGGGTTCCCACTTGGCCAAGAGCTGGCCACTGACCTGATCTTGCAATCCTTGCCCGATGGCTACAGTCAATTCGTTCTAAACTACAATATGAACGAGATTGACAAGCCACTGCCCGAGCTACTTAGTATGTTGCGAACTGCTGTGCTGAACCTTAAGAAGGCTAAGCAAGGGCAAGGGCAAGCCCAAAGGCAAGGGACAGTCCCAAGCCAAGGGCAAAGGCAAGGCACTGAAGCCTAAAGGAGGGGTCGCCAAGGATGCTACCTGCTTCCACTGCGGTCAGACCGGGCACTGGAAGAGGAATACTTGGAGGATCTTAAGAAGAAGCGAAGTGAGACTTCCACTTCAGGTATATATGTTATAGAAGTCAATCTATCTATTTCTACATCATGGGTATTAGATACTGGATGTGCTTCTCACATTTGTACTGATGTGTAGGCGCTGAGAAATAGCAGGGCATTGACAAAGGGCGAGGTGGATCTACGAGTAGGCAATGGAGCACGGGTTGCTGTTGTTGCTGTAGGGACTTACTTTCTATCTCTGCCCTCTGGGCTTGTACTAGAGTTAGTCGATTGTTGTTATGTGTCTGCATCAACTAAGAACATTATATCAGTTTCTTGTTTGGACAAGAAAGGTTTCGCGTTTACAATAAAGAACAAATGTTGTTCCGTCTATTTAAACGATATGTTATATTGTAGTGCACCTCTGATAAACAGACTCTATATTCTAGACCTTGAGAGCCCTATCTATAACATAAATACCAAGAGGTTCAAGTCAAATGACATGAACCAAACCTACCTCTGGCACTGTCGCTTAGGTCATATAAATGACAAGCGCTTATCCCAGCTCCATAAGGATGGTTTGCTGGACTCATTTGATTTTGAATCATATGAGATATGCGAGTCATGCCTACAAGGCAAGATGACCAAGACTCCCTTTAGTGGGCACAGCGAAAGAGCGATTGATTTGTTAGGACTCATACATAGTGATGTATGTGGCCCTTTCAATGTCGCTGCTAGAGGCGGTTATAGATATTTCATCACATTTACTGATGACTTCAGTAGATATGGTTATGTGTACTTGATGACACATAAGTCTGAATCCTTTGAAAAGTTCAAAGAATTCAAGAATGAAGTACAGAACTAGCTTGGCAAAAGTATTAAGATACTTCGATCAGATCGAGGTGGAGAATACCTTAGCCATGAGTTTCGTGACTATCTAGCAGAGTGTGGGATTCTATCCCAACTCACTCCTCCTGGAACACCACAGTGGAATGATGTATCCAAAAGGAGGAATCGTACCCTATTAGATATGGTACGATCTATGATGAGTCACACAGATCTTCCGACATACCTTTGGGGCTATGCTCTAGACACGACAGCTTTTATACTCAACCGAGTTCCATCCAAGGCCGTGATAAAGACACCATATAGGATGAGTCACAGACTTACGTTCGACGTCAAGTCTCAGACAAGTTAGGACCCAAATCTGACAAGTGCTAATTTATTGGATATCCCAAGGAAACTAAGGGATATTACTTCTACATTCCCAGTCAGCACAAGATAGTTGTGGCAAAGACTGAGGTCTTTCTAGAAAGGGACTTTGTTTCTAGAAAGACTAGTGGGAGCGCGTTCGATCTTGAAAAAGTTCAAGATGCGAACAATAGCACTGAAGCCTCGATGGAAATTGAACTAGAACCACAAAATGTTGTGGATTATGTTGTTCCACAAAGAGTTGAGGAACAACAACCAGTTCAAGTAGACATACCTCTTCGCAGGTCTGATAGGGTACGTCGTCAGCCTGAGAGATACTCATTTCTCTTGTCTGACCATGATGACGTTGTGCTCATAGAGGATGAGCCTACCACCTATCTGGAAGCTGTGATGAAACCAGATTCCGAGAAATGGCTAGAAGCCATAAGATCCGAAATGGATTCCATGTACACCAACCAAGTATGGACTTTGGTTGATCCACCTGAAGGGGTAAAACCTATAGGTTGTAAGTGGGTCTTTAAGCGAAAGACTAACATGGCTGGACTTATCTATAAGGGTCGCTTGGTAGCTAAAGGTTTCAAGCAGATTCATGGTATTGACTATGATGAAACCTTTTCTCCAATAGCGATGTTTAAGTCCATTCGGATCATGCTTGCTATTGCAGCTTACCACGATTACGAGATCTGGCAGATGGACGTCAAAACCGCATTTCTGAATGGAAACCTACTCGAGGATGTGTACATGACACAACCTGAGGGTTTTGTAGATCCACAGCATACTAGCAGAGTATGTTAGTTAGAGCCCTAGAGCCAATCATTTGATGATTGTATGGACTCATTGTATCATATTCTTGTATATAAATAAAGGCATTTGGATTTTGGTTATTATACTTACTTGTATTGGTGCCAAATAAACTAAGTATAATAATGTCCTTGAGTAGATGGTTCTCACCTATATCAATCGGTTAGTTGAACCGATAGTGAGATGATATAGGGAACACTACTCTAAACCATTCCTAGTCGAGTATTAACATTCAGGGACAATGTTAATGCAATAAGACTAGTATGTAGGTCAACTCGATGACTTGATCTCACAAGTCATGGATATGGAGATATCAAGTTGACACATGGGTATGCATTGGAGAATGTATACTGAATGACCCGACCTACCGATCATACTAAGCCTTGGGCGTATACTGAATGTATACTGAATGTAATTGGTAATCGTTACCTACCGATCATACTAAGCCTTGGGCGTATTAGCCAAAGCTAACTCAAGGGTTAGTATGATGTAGATCTTGTCCCACAAGAATTATAGAATTCAGTGGGAGCATCATTTAGTTAAAGACCAAATTAAATGATTAAGAATATGATACTTATTTCTGCATTTATTTCTGTTGTAGAATTTTCATGACGTCGAATACGAACACCTTCTCTCTGCGATCTGTCCTTAAGAAGGACAAGCTCAACGGAGCAAATTTCCTGGACTGGTACAAGAATCGGAGAATAGTTCTCACTCAGGAACGTAAATTGTACGTTCTGGAGCAGCCCATTCCGGAGGCTCCTCCTGCCATTGCCACGCGAGCTGACCGGGATGCTTACAAGAAGCATCAAGATGACGCATTAGATGTGTCCTGTCTAATGCTCGCAACCATGAACTCTGAGCTTCAGAAGCAACATGAGTTGATGTGTGCTTACGATATGGTTGAACATCTTCGTCAACTATATCAAGGACAAGCAGGGCACTGGAAGAGGAACTTCACAGGATACCTGGAAGATCTTAACAAGAAGAGAAATAAGATTTCTACTTTAGGTATAAATGTTATAGAAATCAACCTCTCTATTTATTCGTCGTGGGTATTAGATACCGGATGTGCTTCGCACATTTGTACTAATGTACAAGCGCTGAGAAATAGCAGGGCATTGACGTAGGGTGAGATAGACCTACGAGTAGGCAATGGAGCACGAATTGCTGCTATTGCTGTAGGAACTTATCATCTATCCCTTCCCTCTGGGGTTGTACTAGAATTAGATGATTGTTGTTATGTGCCTGCCTTGACTAAGAACATAATTTCAGTTTCTTATTTGGGTAAGAAAGGATTTTCGTTTATAATAAAGAACAAATGTTGTTCTGTCTATTTAAACGATATGTTCTATTGTAGTGCACCTCTGATGAACGGACTGTTAGTTAGAGCCCTAGAACCAATCATTGGATGATTGTATGGACTCATTGTATCATATTCTTGTATATTAATAAAGGCATTTTGATTTTGGTTATTATACTTACTTGTATTGGTGCCAAATAAACTAAGTATAATAATATGTCCTTGAGTAGATGGTTCTCACCTATATCAATCGGTTAGTTGAACCGATAGTGAGATGATATAGGGAACACTACTCTTAATCATTCCTAGTTGAGTATTAACATTCAGGGACAATGTTAATGCAATAAGACTAGCATGTAGGTCAACTCGATGACTTGATCTCACAAGTCTTGGATATAGAGATATCAAGTTGACACATGGGTGTACATTAGAGAATGTATACTGAATGACCCGCCATGAGAAAGTATCATGGATCGTTATATGAGTGTCATATACTTTCTCATGTGGCTATTAGTATGACTATTAGTCCTTAGACCTGAAGTCACCATAGATCCCTACATAAGGAGTTATGTACTTTGGTTTCGTCAAACGTCACCCGTAACTGGGTGGACTATAAAGGCGATTACTGGGTATATAACAAATTATGCAGAGGGATGTGAGTGATGTAGATGGGATCTATCCCTCCTATATGACGAGAGAGACATCGGTATTCTTGATAGAGTGAGACCACGAAGTGCATGGCCATGCCCAAATGAGTCAATATGGGAAATTGAGCTCATTTGATTTAGTGAGTCTACTTGGAGTTCAAGATTTAGATTGATCATAGGATGACACGGTCTATGCCTCACATTGATCAATCTAGATGTCTAAGATAGAAGGACACTTGTCATATATTGTGAGGAGTCACAATTAGTAGTCACAAGGTGATGTTGGATCTTGACATTTCTTGTAACTTGGGTAGTAATGATGTGCTGCTAGATACCGCTCATTACTTATGCTCCTAAATGGGTTTAGGGCATTGCCAACGTTACAAGAACCTATAGGGTCACACACTTAGAACAATTAGATGGAGATTAGGTTCATATGATGAACCAAGAGGATTAGATTCATTTGATGAATCGAATTGGATTAAGAGTAATCCTAATTGGGCTAACTTGAGTTCGACTCAAGTTGATTCATGTGTTCAATGAGTCTAATTTAGATTTTGACTCATTGAATCAATTTAATTAAATGAATTAGATTCATTATATTAAGTTGGCTTGAATCAAATGGTTGGATTCGATCAACCATGGAAGAGATTTGGTCAAGTTTGACTTGACTTGAGAGGAAGATTAAAAGTCAAGTTTGACTTGACTTTATGCCACCTCATTGGTGAGTTGGCATTGAAGTGGACCAATGATGTTACTCCACATCATCATGGGTGTCATCTCATGGAAGTTACAAAGCCATTTTCTTAATAACTTCACATTAATTGCATTTAATGGGGAGTTACACATGAAGATAGTGGCCGGCCACATTTTGAATGGGGTGAATTGATTTTCATTCATTCATTCAAGTGTGCATGATTCTTCCTTCTTCCTCTTGAAGCTCTCCTTCTCCCTCTCCTCCTTGCTTGGCCGAATCTTACCAAGGTGCTAGCACACCTTTGTGTGAGGTTTTCTCCACCTACGTGTCCGTGTGGATACTTCTAGAGGACCGACGCTTGACAGTCTAGAGATCCGGCAATTCCTTGGACGAGCGGGAATGCGAAAGGGCACGCTTCAAGGTATACTTCTTAACACATAGATTTAGGAGTAGATCTAGATATTTAAAAACTCGTACTCGTAATTTTCGTTCGGCTTTCCTTGCACGGATCTACGGCTTTGGGTGATTCGGGGTTTCTGCGACGCGAAAAGCGGTTTTCGCGGCCCTGAAAAATCCAATAGTGGTATCAGAGCCACGTGCAAGGCTTGTATGAGTTTAATTTTTTGGTTTTATGAAAATTAAAGTTTCTGTAATTTTCTGTAAAATTATGTTTTTTGGGTTTTTATGAGTATTTTTCTCGAGTAATCAAAGCACAAGTGTTTAGACGCTTGTAGGCTTCGACTACCGGGAAGATTTTTCCAAAACGGTGATGTTTCGACCCAAATCCGTTTGGGAAAGCGAGCGAAGGTGCTGTAGGATCGCTTAGGAGCAACTCACGATGGTTAGATCGTGGATAGGGGCACTTCCCCTAACCCCGCAAGGGGATTTGCTTCGCGATTGCGCTCGAAATCGCTAATCGGGACCGCCGGGAAAATTCTTCTCAAAGGTTTCGTCCCAAATTGTTTTGGGACAGCGGGCTAAGGCGCTATAGGATCGCAAAGGAACCCTCGCGATGGGTAGATCGTGGGTAGGGGCGCTGCCCCTGTCCCCGCAAGGGGATCCGTTCCGCGATTGCGCCCGAAACCGCGAAACGGGACCGCTGGGAAATTTTAATCGTAAAAATTGTAAAGAATTAATTTTAAAATTATAGAAAATTATGAAAATATATAATTTTGAATTATATATTAATTTTGTGATAGTCATGGCCCAAAAACTCAATATGATTGGATTGAATTGTAATTCGTAATACGGCCTGCGTGTCGTTATGTGTTTGCGCGTGTTGTATGTTTTTATTTTTCCGCGACCTGCGCGTCGTGCCTTTCTCATATATTCTGGTTGTAAATTAGATTTAGACTCGAATGTAACTCGAGTTTCAAATTGTAATGTACAAATTGGAGCGGTGGAGGGTCCACACGAGACGGAGTTCCGAGGCGGGCACGAGCAACACAAGGTGGTCAAAGGGAGGAGCTTGGAGAAGCTGTTGACCCTAGGTTGACCATTCGATCTTCTCATTGGCTTGAGAAGATCGTAGTAGGGCCATGACTAAATCACAAATATATTAATTAGTTAATTGCTTATGTATATGATGCATGTTTAATAAGTAATTAATTAATTAGTGCCTTACGATTAGATTAGATCTAAGTCGTGCACATGATGCACCCTTGCGATTAGATTAGATCTAAGTCGTGCAAAAGATGCATCATTTTCGATTAGATTAGATCTCGATCGAACCAACTCTAAATGCCTAACCGTGCCGTGATACCTATCACTACCTCGATCACATGTATTGTTGAATCTGCCAAAGCAGAGCAATACATATTATCTTGGGTAGGGTACGGAGGGACAATCTTGGTCCCGCCTATCAATGCATGGGTGAATACAAACTCAATTAGATTGAGTATTCCTAGTTGCTCTGTTAGATCGAGTCAACTATAGGCATTCTTCCAACGGTTGGAAAAGATAGGTCAAAATCACATCTATATTAACTCTCGGGCGTATTAGCCAAAGCTAACTCGAGTTTTAATATAAATGCGGATATTGATTTTATAAACAAGAGTTGCATAGAGATGTAATTGGTAATCGTTACCTACCGATCATACTAAGCCTTGGGCGTATTAGCCAAAGCTAACTCAAGGGTTAGTATGATGTGGATCTTGTCCCACAAGAATTATAGTATTTAGTGGGAGCATCATTTAGTTAAAGGCCTAATTAAATGATTTTAAAAGAATATGATATTTATTTCTGCAAATTTTCTGTTGTAGATAACCATGACGTCGAACACGAATTCCTTCTCCCTGCGATCTGTCCTTGAGAAGGACAAGCTCAACGGAGCGAATTTCCTGGACTGGTACAGGAACTTGAGAATAGTTCTCACCCAGGAACGTAAACTGTACGTTCTGGAGCAGCCCATTCCGGAGGCTCCTCCTGCCAATGCCCCGCGAGCAGACAAAGATGCTTACAAGAAGCATCAAGACGACGCATTAGATGTGTCCTGTCTAATGCTCGCGACCATGAACTCTGAGCTTCAGAAGCAACACGAGTTGATGGACGCTTACGATATTGTTGAGCATCTTCGCCAACTATATCAAGGACAAGCGAGGCATGAGAGATTTGAGATCTCTAAGGCACAGTTTCAGTGCAAGATGTCAGACGGGGCTCCCGTAGGTCCTTATGTACTCAATATGATTGGGTACATAGAGAACCTACAAAGACTGGGGTTCCCACTTGGCCAAGAGCTGGCCACTGACTTAATCTTGCAATCCTTGCCGGATAGCTATAGTCAATTCGTTCTGAACTATAACATGAACGAGATTGACAAGCCACTGTCCGAGCTCCTTAGTATGTTACGAACTGCTGAGATTAACCTTAAGAAGGTTAAGCCCATTATGATGGTCCAGAAGCATAAGGGCAAAGGCAAGCCCAAAGGCAAGGGAAAGTCCCAAGTCAAGGGCAAAGGCAAGGCACTGAAGCCTAAAGGAGGGGTCACCAAGGATGCTACCTGCTTCCACTGCGGTCAGACCGGGCACTGGAAGAGGAACTGCAAGGTATACTTGGAGGATCTTAAGAAGAAGCGAAGTGAGACTTCCACTTCAGGTATATATATTATAGAAGTCAATCTATCTATTTCTACATCATGGGTATTAGATACTGGATGTGCTTCTCACATTTGTACTGATGTGCAGGCGCTGAGAAATAGCAGGGCATTGACAAAGGGCGAGGTGGACCTACGAGTAGGCAATGGAGCACGGGTTGCTGCTGTTGCTGTAGGGACTTACTGTTTATCTCTGCCCTCTGGGCTTGTACTAGAGTTAGTCGATTGTTGTTATGTGCCTGCATTAACTAAGAACATTATATCAGTTTCTTGTTTGGACAAGAAAGGTTTCTCGTTTACTATAAAGAACAAATGTTGTTCCATCTACTTAAATGATATGTTCTATTGTAGTGCACCTCTGATAAACGGACTCTATATTCTAGACATTGAAAGCCCTATCTATAACGTAAATACCAAGAGGTTCAAGTCTAATGACATGAACCAAACCTACGTTTGGCACTGTCGCTTAGGTCATATAAATGACAAGCGCTTATCCCAACTCCATAAGGATGGTTTGTTGGACTCATTTGATTTTGAATCATATGAGATATGTGAGTCATGCCTATGAGGCAAGATGACCAAGACTCCCTTTAGTGGACACAGCGAGAGAGCAACTGATTTGTTAGGACTCATACATAGTGATGTATGTGGCCCTTTCAATGTTGCTGCTAGAGGCGGTTATAGGTACTTCATCACATTTACTGATGATTTCAGTAGATATGGTTATGTGTACTTGATGACACGTAAGTCTGAATCCTTTGAAAAGTTCAAAGAATTCAAGAATGAAGTACAGAACCAGCTTGGCAAGAGTATTAAGATACTTCAATCCGATCGAGGTGGAGAATTCCTTAGCCATGAGTTCCGTGACTATCTAGGTGAGTGTGGGATTCTATCCCAACTCACTCCTCCTGGAACACCACAGTGGAATGGTGTATCCGAACGGAGGAATCGTACATTATTAGATATGGTACGATCTATGATGAGTCACACAGATCTTCCGACATATCTATGGGGATATGCTCTAGACACGGCAGCTTTCATACTCAACCGAGTTCCTTCAAAGGCCGTGATAAAGACACCATATAGGATATGGACTGGGAGAGATGCCCAGGTGTCTTTCATGAGGATTTGGGGTTGTGAGGCTTACGTACGACGTCAAGTCTCAGACAAATTAGGACCCAAATCCGACAAGTGTTATTTCATTGGATATCCCAAGGAAACTAAGGGATATTACTTCTACATTCCCAGTCAGCACAAGGTAGTTGTGGTCTTTCTAGAAAGAGACTTTGTTTCTAGAAAGACGAGTGGGAGCACGTTCGATCTTGAAGAAGTTCAAGATGCGAACAATAGCACTGATGCCTCGATGGAAATTGAACTGGAACCACAAAGTGTTGTGGATGATGTTGTTCCACAAGGAGTTAAGGAACAACAACCGGTTCAAGTAGACATACCTCTTCGCAGGTCTGATAGGGTACGTCATCAGCCTGAGAGATACTCATTTCTCTTGTCTGACCATGATGACGTTATGCTCATAGAGGATGAGCCTACCACCTATCAGGAAGCTGTGATGAGACCAGATTCCGAGAAATGGCTAGAGGCCATGAGATCCGAAATGGAATCCATGTACACCAACCAAGTATGGACTTTGGTTGATCCACCTGAAGGGGTAATACCCATTGGGTGCAAGTGGGTCTTTAAGAGAAAGACTGACATGGATGGACTTATCTATAAGGGCCGCTTGGTAGCTAAAGGTTTCAAGCAGATTCATGGTATTTACTATGATGAAACCTTTTCTCCAGTAGCGATGTTTAAGTCCATTCGGATCATGTTTGCTATTGCAGCCTACCATGACTATGAGATATGTCAGATGGATGTCAAAACCGCGTTTCTGAATGGAAACCTGCTCGAGGATGTGTACATGACACAACCTGAGGGTTTTGTAGATCCACAGCATACTAGAAGAGTATGCAAGCTGCATAGGTCCATTTATGGACTAAAGCAAGCTTCTCGGAGCTGGAATCTTCGATTCGATGATGCAATCAAACATTTTGGTTTCATCAAGAACGAAGATAAGTCTTGTGTCTACAAGAAGGTTGTAGGGGATATAGTTGTCTTCCTCATATTGTATGTGGATGACATACTACTCATTGGGAAGGACATCCCTATGCTTCAGTCTGTCAAGACCTGGCTAGGGAGTTGCTTCTCAATGAAGGACTTAGGTGAGACATCCCGCATTCAAGGGATTCAGATCTATAGAGATAGATCTAAGAGATTGCTTGGCCTAAGTCAGAGTACATACATTGACAAGGTACTCCTTCGGTTTGCCATGCAGAACTCCAAGAAGGGATTTCTGCCGATGTCACATGGCGTGAGTCTTTCGAAGACTCAAGGTCCCTCTTCTAGAGAGGAGAGAGACCGCATGGATCAGATCCCTTATGCCTCAGCCATAGGATCGATCATGTACGCCATGCTATGTACTTGACCTGATGTCTCGTATGCTTTGAGCATGACGAGCTGATACCAGTCAGATCCAGGTGAAAGTCACTGGATAGCGGTCAAGAATATTCTTAAGTATTTAAGAAGGACTAAAGAATATTTCTTGATATATGGAGGCAATGATGAGCTAGCTGTAAAGGGTTACATTCATGCTAGCTTCTAGACCGACCAGGATGACTATAGATCGCAGTCGGGGTTCGAATTTTGCATTAATGGTGGTGCTGTCAGCTGGAAGAGTTCGAAGCAGGATACAGTAGCTGATTCTACAACAGAATGTTGCATCAGAGGCAGCAAAGGAGGCAGTTTGGATCCGCAAGTTCATCACTGAACTTGGGGTGGTTCCTAGCATCGCTGACCCAGTTGAGCTCTATTGTGACAACAATGGAGCTATAGCACAGGCAAAGGAACCTCGCTCACACCAGCGGACCAAGCACATACTACGGCGCTTCCATCTCATTCGAGAGATTATCGATAGAGGAGATGTGAAGATCTGCAGAGTACCTACAGAGGCTAACATCGCAGATCCCTTGACCAACGCTTTGGCACAGAGAAAGCATGATGGTCACACTAGGTCATTTAGGCCTTAGAGCCTATACTGATTGGCACTAGTGCTAGTGGGAGATTGTTAGTTAGAGCCCTAGAGCCAATCATTTGATGATTGTATGGACTCATTGTATCATATTCTTGTATATTAATAAAGGCATTTGGATTTTGGTTATTATACTTACTTGTATTGGTGCCAAATAAACTAAGTATAATAATGTCCTTGAGTAGATGGTTCTCACCTATATCAATCGGTTAGTTGAACCGATAGTGAGATGATATAGGGAACACTACTCTTAATCTTTCCTAGTCGAGTATTAACATTCAGGGACAATGTTAATGCAATAAGACTAGCATGTAGGTCAACTCGATGACTTGATCTCACAAGTCATGGATATAGAGATATCAAGTTGACACATGGGTGTACATTAGAGAATGTATACTGAATGACCCGTCATGAGAAAGTATCATGGATCGTTATATGAGTGTCATATACTTTCTCATGTGGCTATTAG
The DNA here is from genome assembly GCF_018446385.1 of Zingiber officinale. Classification (NCBI taxonomy): domain Eukaryota; kingdom Viridiplantae; phylum Streptophyta; class Magnoliopsida; order Zingiberales; family Zingiberaceae; genus Zingiber; species Zingiber officinale. The sequence goes on from NC_055992.1 coordinate 62,401,576, forward strand.
TATGACTACTAGTCCTTAGACCTGAAGTCACCATAGATCCTTACATAAGGAGTTATGTACTTTGGTTTCGTCAAACGTCACCCGTAACTGGGTGGACTATAAAGGTGATTACTGGGTATATAACAAAATGAGCTCATTTGATTTAGTGAGTCTACTTGGAGTTCAAGATTTAGATTGATCAGAGGATGACACGTTCTATTTCGGTTGAACCTTATTTCGGTTGGCCGCAATCACCCAAAAGAATAGAGCTTCGGAAGCCAAAGCAAAGAAGAAAAGGAGTCAAAAGAGGCTGGAAATTACTGTAGCATGAACTTGAAGGCGCCTTAAACATGCATTAAAGGTGCCTTCAACATTGAAGGCGCCTTCATTGCTTGTTGAAGGCGCCTTGAGCCAGGTCAGAATGACCGTTCGAGCACCAGATAGAATTCTATCCACTCACCGAGCTGGAGGCGCCTTGACCTTGTTGGAGGCACCTTGGACCCTCGGGATAGAATTTCCAGAGGCTATTTAAAGGCCCCTGGAACTAGGAATTAAACAACAACTCAAGCATCCAACTTGTAATCAATTCCTAGCAACTAAGTGAGCGTTCTAAGTGTAAAAAGGCTTCTCCGTCTATAGTAAAGGAGATTATGCTAGTGGAGCATTTCATCGCCCTGGATTAACAACCTCCTTGGTTGTAACCAGGTTAAATTCTGTTTTACTTTACTTTCCTATTTTATTTGTATAGTTGCTATTTATTGAGTTGAAATCCGAGGAGGGTATATTTTATTTTTGTTTTTAGCAATTCACCCCCTCTTACCGGCCTCCGCTGCACCTACAATTGGTATCAGAGCCAGACCACCTCAGAAGGACAAACAGCCGACTGAAGCACAACGATCAAGACTATGGCTGGAGCAAATATTCATCCCCTGAAGTTTGACGGAGACTTCGTCACATGGAAGCGTAAAATGGAGGTATTTTTTAAAACCGAATTTGACATTCTTTTAATAATGAAATATGGCAATGCAGTTCCGAAAGATAAGGAGGAAAATACCTGGACGAAAAAGGAGCAAGCAGATTTCGTCGCCAACGGAAAGGCTGAGTTCCACCTACTCAGCGTTCTGCCGCCTCAGGAGGTAAATCGGATCGGAAGCTACGACTCCACGAAAGATCTCTGGGAAAAATTCCTGGAGCTTCACGAAGGTACCTCCGAAGCAAAGCTAGCGAGGCGCTATATCCTCCGGACCCTGTTGACGAACCTCCGGAGGAACTAAGGCGAGAAGGTAGCGCAACTCCAAGCGACGATCAAAGAGCTGATTACTCAACTCAACAACCTTGGAGAAGAAGTAATGAACCGGGACTCAATCCGGTACGCGCTCAACCCCTTCCCGAGAACTCCTGAATGGGCCTCCTTAGTAGATGCGTATTATATCTCTAAGGACTTCGAGGTAAGTACCTTAGAGCAATTGTTTTCCACTTTTGAACTTCATGAATCTCGAGTTTCAGAGCCCAAAGGAGTAGAGAAGACCAGTCAGAACATTGCCTTAAAGGCAAAAATGAATAGTTCTGACTCCGAAGCCTCGGTCGACGAATCAGAAGCGACACTGCTGGTAAGACGCTTCAATAAATTTTTTAAATCTAACAAATTTAGACCGCAGAGGCATGAGATAAAAAGAAGAACGATTCATTGCTACAACTGCAACGAAGAAGGGCACATGAAGGATGACTGCCCGAAATTAAAGAGCAAGCAAAAGGAGAAGGCAAAGACGAAGTACAAGAAACCAGAATCCTCCAAGCACAAGAACCTGAAAGCCACTTGGTTAGACTCATCCTTCGAATCAGAAGTCGAAGAATTCTCGGGAATAGCATTGATAGCCAACCATCAGCTAGAAGAAACGTCTAGCTCAGAGATGAGCATCGATAAAGGGGGGAACATCAGAAGAAGAAAGCAGCAGTGAAGGGGGAGCGTCACCAGATCAGGTAAGTAAGGTACGCAATCTAACCCCGACTCAGTCTTTTAAATTTATCAAGTCTCTATCCAAAGAATTAGATCAATTAGAAAAAGAAAATGCTGAATTAAATAATATCTTAGATAAATTTAAATCAGAAAATGAAAGTTTAAAATCAGAAATTGAAAAATTGAAATCTGTTGCATGCTTAAATCATTTTCCAAAATCAAAACTAAGGATTTATGGTAGATTAAATTGGTACATTAGAAACCATCAGGGTCAACTTAGAAAAGTGCTCATGTATTATGTACCCCCTAAATTTTTATCTAATCTTATAGGAAGGAACCTTTATTAGGTTCCAAAATCTTTGCTGGTTTATATTTCTCTTTTAGTTAAAAGCTTATAGTGAGAAAATTAAACATTGAAATTCTTTATGGAAGCTTTGTCTAAGGAAGTGGTTGTTGCTCCAATAACCAAGAAGGCCTAGTGCCTCGCCACGATCTGGAAGCTAAAATATTGAAAGAAAATGTTTAATTAACATTCTGAAAAAGCATTAGATAAGAATTAAATAATGTTTTGAAAGTTTTTTCAAACACGTTTGAAAATTTCAAAAAAAAAATCGATTTTGACTTAGAAATTATTGTGACCTGGAAGTTAAAATATTGAAAGAAAATGTTTAATTAACTTTCTGAAAAAGCATTAAACAAGAATTAAATAATGCTTTGAAAGTTTTTCAAACACGTTTGAAAATTTCAAAAAAAAATCGATTTTAACTTAGAAATTATTGTGAAAAATTCATCTGACTTGAAATCTTTTGAAAAATTCAAAAATTAATTTGACTTAGAAAAGTTTTTCAAAAACCTGATTCTTATCTAAAATTTTTTTTTGGAAAAATTCAATTTTCTGAGAAATCATTTTTGTTAAATAAAAATTGTCTAAAATATTTTTTTGAGTTATCCCCCGTTTTTGCTGTGATCAAAGGGGGAGAGATTAGTACAAGCTTTACAAGTTTAGGGGGAGTTAGGAAAATTAAAATTTTTTTTCTATATATTTTTTCTAAAATGTGTTATATATTGTTGCAATTTTATTTATTGCAAAACTTATGTTTAACATGTTAGTTTAGTAATTTTCTTTAAAATTACTTTCTGTGTTTGTTTTTACCCTAACTTGAACTTGGGTTGATGCACATCAAAAAGGGGGAGATTGTTGGACCCCGTGATAGTTTTGATGTGATCAACCAAGTTGGTTAGGTACTGCTTTGTGTTTGATCCCTGTGGTGTGCAGGAGCTTAGGAGCACAGGAAGTCGAGCAAAAGACGCAGCTGGTGAGAAGAACGGCACAGGAAGAGACCTGATAGGCTTGGTGCGTCCGAGGGACGAGAGAGTTGTGGAAGAGTACACCGGTGGGCGAGAAGAACGTGCGTGGCGTTCGAGGGATGTTAAGCCGGGGAGGAAGACTGCTCGAGGAGAAGACCGGGAATTGGGTTCGGGTGAACCCTATTTCGGTTGGCCACAATCACCCAAAAGAACGGAGCTTCGGAAGCCAAAGAGAAGAAGAAAAGGAGTCAAAAGAGGCTGGAAATTACTGTAGCAGGAAGTTACTGTAGCAGGAACTTGAAGGCGCCTTAAACATGTATTGAAGGCACCTTCAACATTGAAGGTGCCTTCATTGCTTGTTGAAGGCGCCTTGAGTTAGGTCAGAATGACCGTTCGAGCGCCGGATAGAATTCTATCCACTCACCGAGCTGGAGGCGCCTTGGACCTTGTTGGAGGCGCCTTGGACTCTCGGGATAGAATTTCCAGAGGCTATTTAAATCCCCTGGAGCTAGGAATTAAACAACAACTCAAGCATCCAACTTGTAATCAATTCCTAGCAACTAAGTGAGCGTTCTAAGTGTAAAAAGGCTTCTCCGCCTACAGTAAAGGAGATTCTGCTAGTGGAGCTTTTCATCGCCCTGGATTAACAACCTCCTTGGTTGTAACCAGGTTAAATTTTGTTTTACTTTACTTTCCTGTTTTATTTGTATAGTTGCTATTTATTGAGTTGAAATCCGAGGAGGGTATATTTTATTTTTGTTTTCAGCAATTCACCCCCCTCTTGCCGGCTTCCGCTGCACCTACATGATGGTGATTCTTGAGACTCTGCTAGCTCTGCAAAAGTCCCTCTACATTGTTCCACAACATGATCAATTCTTACAACCTCTAAGGGTTTTGTGCAGAAAGGTGGTGATCCTTGAGATGCTGCTTCCACAACATAGCTCCCTATATATTCTTCCATATCATCATCATCAACACATACATCAAAAAATAAACCAACATCTATATCTATATCCTCAATAGGAGAATCAATAACAAGAGGATTAATAACTTCACTTGCAGTTTTAAATTGATCTACCACATCACATTCATCATCTGAAAATTTAATGTCACTATAACACCTTATAAAATTTGAAGGCAGATCTAAAAACTTATTTACCACTACATTATCAATTAAATCCTCATCTGAAAAGTCCTCATCTTCATATACATTCAAAAATCTGCACTCAGCCATATTAGTGTCACAGGATTTGTCGAAGTCTTTATTTTCATTGACCCCCACTAACCTTTGTGGAAAAGGAACCATTAGAGAAGGTCTTGGGAAAGATTGAACTTTCTTTTTCCCAAATTTCCTTTGAGCTTTTGGAGGATGTCCAACTTGCTTATCTAGTGTTGGTGTGATCAATAACCCAACATCATGACATTTTTCACTAGATCTTGTCTGCGAAGGAGGGAGATCTCCTTTAAACCATTTTGAAACAATAATTTCAATCTTTGCCCCCAAATGTTTAAACTCCCCGTTCTGTGACTTGTGATTCTCAAAACTCATAGATGGTTGAGTTACAATTTGTTTGACAGACTCTATAGCATTTATGGCTTGCACTTCATGAATGTTTGAGGGAAATTTCATCCAACTTATGTTTGACCATTCATGGAGGTTCAATGTCACTTGATCAATTAAGATATATGCTTCATCTACTCTTTTGTCCATAAAAGATCCTCCAGCTGATGAATCCATTAAACTCTTATTTGAGAATGAAATTCCCCCATAGAATATGTGCAGAATCAATCATTTTTCAAAACCATGATGAGGGCACTGTCTTTGAAGACTCTTGAATCTATCCCATGCTTCAAATAATGATTCTCCATATGCCTGTGCAAAATTTGTTATGCAATTCCTCATATACATTGTTCTGCTTGGAGGGAAAAAATGATTCAGAAATTGCTCCTCCAATTGCTCCCAACTTGTGATACTTTGAGGATGGAGAGAATATAACCAAGTCCTTGCTTTATCCTTGATACTGAAAGGAAATGCCATCAATCGAACTGCATCTGCTGACACTCCTTCACATTTCACCATATCACAAATCTCTAAAAATGTTTCAAGATGCAGATAAGAATTTTTTGATACTTCTCCTCCAAATTTGTGACCTTGTATCATGGAAATTAACTCTGGATCTAGTTGAAAACTTTCTGCTTCAATTTGAGGTTGCACAATGGGAGATAAAAATCTTATAGAAAAGGGTGTAGAAAAATTTCTCATGGCCCTGCTTGACATGTTAGTGCTCATGGATATTCAAGAAAAAATTATTAGAAGAAAAAAAAATTGAAGAATCAAAGACAAGAAATAAAATGCAATATGAAAAGCAAGAAAGAAAATGCAGAATTTAAATTGCGAGAAAGAAAGTGCATAATGAAAACAAGAAAGAAAATATAAAAGGAAAAAGAAAAATGTCTAGAATAATTCATATGCTAATCAACTAATGTGTTTATAAGTTCTTGTTATTCTTGATGCCTTTACGAAGTTTGATCTTCTCATACACAAGAACAATATTGCAAGATATGTCTACAAAGGAAAAGTAGAGAAAAATTTAAATCAAAAGAAAAACAGAGAAAACCTAGACTAGAATGCTAGAAATCAAGAATGCAGAATTAGAATTAGAATTGCAATAAAATAAATTGTCAAGAAGTAGAAAGATATGCAAGAAAAATTATGAAAATAGAATTCTAAAGATTAGTTACAACTTGCTAATGAAAAGAAAAGTTATGTTTAGTTTAACTCAATTGATAATCTCTAATGTTATAAGCGTAGTTCCCGGCAACGGCGCCAAAAACTTGTTAACGTTCTGCAAGTGTCACGCCCCCAGAAGAGTCCCTGTCCGAGAAAATTTCGACAGCATCTCCCCTGTACGGCGGACAATCAAAAATTTTCTACAAGCACTAAATACTCAGCCACAGGCGGCTGGAATAATAACAGTAAATAAAACCAATCACCACGCAGTTTAGATAAGTATTCAGCCTCTGGCTGTCACAACCACGCAGTTAATAAAATAAACAACATAGTAATACTCTGACTCGAAAACAACCCTACTCAACTACACTCGTAAAGCCCAAATCCGATTTTTCTTACCTCTTCTGCCGTCCAGGCAGGCATGTAGTAGTATAAAATCGAAAACGAATCCATCAACGAGACAAACTATATAATATCTAAGTATTCAACATCCAAATCCAAATATAGTCAAATGAGAATCAAAAACAATACAAACGATAGCAAATAGCTGGAGGTCTGCAGGGGACTAGCAACTGGAACTCCCTCCTGACAACAATAACAACAATGGAGGCGGGGTGAGTCCAACACTCAGCAGGTACAGTTGATATGCAAAGTAAAGAAATAACACCTAGCACTAATCATGCGTACAGTCTCCTGATAAAGATAAAGGTAACTACAAACCGAAGAAGACAGGAGAGAATCTGTACTAACCAGGACCCGGTAAAAGGACAAACAGTCCGAAAGGTATAGAAGACCTGTATGCATGTCAATCAAGGTATCCAAGCAATGTGCAGCATATAAGTGCAACAAACACAAACACAAACAATAAATGCATCATGCATAGGATGCCAATGTCATGATCACCTCTGACGCCAGTCAACCAACTCACAACATAAGTGGGACCGAGTGGGTAGGGCTGTGACAACCGTGCACTCAGCAACACTACTCCTGATGAGTGATCGAGTGGACGGGATGCTGTCGGAGTACATACGTACTCCTACCCCAAATCATAAATGGGGGAGCGCAATGCTCTCATCTCCCGGTACACTATGACGGGGAGGAATCTCTAACGTACTACACGCTGCGTCACACTACCCATGAGCGGATCAACGGAGCACCGGAATAGTCAAACTGACGTGCTACCACGCTGTGTCCCGCTACCCCTGAGCGTCACAACGGAGCACCGAACAGTGATGAAACTGGCAAAGTGCTCGACAATAAAGGAGCAATCAATCACTCAGCATGCAATCATGCGAATGGTGCATGTCACTAAACATGGTAATATACTAAACCAATCTCTGGACATATCATAATGTGCACCAAAGCAAATGAATCATATCAAGGTATCTGATCATATAAGGTATCCAACCTAGGTCCTGACATGGTAAAATATGGTTGTATCACTACCCATGAGCATGTGGAATCAGGTACATATCCATACAAGATGTAAAGAAACAATCAATCAACAGGTAGCATGTATTGGGCAGTGATTAACCGAAACAAGTAAGAAACACAATTAATGCATCTTGTTAATTTAATTACTAAGCATATCAAAGACAATAAGTCAAAAGTACCCGCCTCCAATAAAGGGATTGTATCCGGTCCAAATTCGACATCGAGATGCTCGTCTCGAACCAGAGTCCTGTAATACATGATATCCAGATTTAGCTAATTACTTATAACTTAATTGGCTAAATCAAATCCTCGAACATATTTAGGATAATCTTAATCGAACACGACTATTGATTAACCTCCCATTTATCAACCTACTACAACATGCCTAATCATCTAAAATAACCAAATCCAACCATGAGCTATATCTGAGATCAAAATCTACATTTAACTAATCAATCACACTAATCATGTATCAACTAGTGATATACTAACCATCTAGTAATCCATATCATCTCCAATTCAACACATATCTAATTCATCAACAATACAAACCAATTACCTTACTTCTTACCTTAATCCCCGGTCCTCCCCTCTGTTGATCCACACAAGGAACCAATGCTGGATCAAAGAACACCATAACAAGACCTCTTTGGAAATTCCTCCTTACTGATGGATGGGGTTGTTGCCGGCACCATGAACACTGTAAACAATTCCAACACCATAAAAACAAAACCTCACCTCACTGATCGAATCAAGAGGAAAGACCGCACAAACATCTCAACAATCCAACTAACATGATGCCTTACCAACTCGATACACCTCTTTCCTCTCTGCCGACGTCTGGTGGCGAAGAAGTAAGATCTGGTGGTGAGGTTTAAGGCACGGTGAAGAACTAGGGCTTAGCGTTGCTCTCTGCTCATCTGGGACAAGCGACCGACTGATTCTTGCAACACTCGTCGATTAGGCAGCGCCGCGAGACCGAGAGGAAGAAGAATCGGAAGAGGGCTGGAGAGGATCGGACAACAGTTGGTGAAGCCAATATCTATCCCTTCACCCAAACGGCTGATGTGGAACAGATTCGACGCCTCTTCACTGCCTCTTGCTGAGACCAAAAGCAGAACAAAGTTAAGAAATCAATGGATACCAGAGAAACAACAAGTTTTTCCCCTCTTCAAGTTTCCAAGATCGACTCCTCGCCGACGACGGATCGGAACGAAGAGGAGTGTCGGCGCTGAAAAAGAGTGAAGGGTAAGGAGATCTGCCCGGTTCGCTCCTTTGCCAAGGCTCTATTTCGCGTGGGAGAGGAACATAAATCGACGCCGGTTAGGGAAGATGGTCGGGTGCGAGGGCAAAGGAAGAAGCCTCGGCGCCGCATAGAGGAGAGGAGACTTCGGGTTGGGGAGATTCGGCAGATGGTTTGGGAAAGAAGAAACGGCAATGTAGGGCGGAAGGCACGGGTCGGTTGCAGTAACGGGAAAAAGGAGAGGAAAAGTAAAAGAAAAAGAATATTAAAATTCAACTTTTCCTCATTTAAAGGGGTAGTCTTAACAGGCCTTTTCGGGACCCACTTTTATCCCCGTAAACTCGTCCATATGAGCTCCTAAAAATTCCCGAAAAATCTCCAAAAATTCCCGAAAATTCCCTTATTAATATTCGCCTATTTTCCGGTATTTTACATTCTTCCCCACTAATAAAAAATTTGGTCCCCAAATTTCGTTATCTACCATCAGCAAGTACTAACAACAGACAGAAAGTATAAATGCTAAACGGTAAACTAAATCACATACCTCAAGTGAAAGATGGGGATATCGAGCTCGGATAGTATCCTCGAGCTCCCAAGTAGCCTCCTCGTCTGAAAGATACTACCATCCGACCTTAACAAGCCGGATAGTCTTGTTCCGCAACTGACGCTCCTTCCGGTCGAGAATCCATACCGGAACCTCCTCATAGGTAATGTCAGGCTGAACTGGAACTGGGATATCTGCCAGCACATGCGTCGGATCGGGTACATATCTCCTCAGCATGGATACATGAAATACATCGTGCACGCCTGACAGGGACGGTGGTAGTGCCAGTCGGTAAGCTACTGCTCCGATCCTCTCCAAGATCTCGAAGGGACCAATGTACCGCGGAGCTAGCTTACCTCTGAGGCCAAATCTCTTCACCCCTTTCGTGGGTGAAACTCGTAGAAATACATGGTCGCCAACAGAGAACTCTAGTGGTCTGCGTCTCCGATCAGCATAACTCTTCTGGCGATCCTGCGCCTCTGACATCCTCCGTCTGATAGTACGGACCAACTCTGCATCCTGCTGAACTCTATGAGGTCCCAACAACTGGGCCTCTCCAACCTCATCCCAGAGGACGGGTGTCCGACAAGGTCTACCATACAACGCCTCATACGGTGTCATCGGGACAGGCGAATGTAAGCTGTTGTTGTAGGCGAACTTTACCAATGACAGATGGTCCTTCCAACTGCCTCAAAAAAAAAATCCAATACACACGATCTCAGCAAGTCCTCTAGAGTCTAAATGGTCCGCTTTGACTATCCATCTGTCTGAGGATGGACAGCTGTAGCGAAACAGAGCTGCGTGCCCAAGGCCTACTGCAGACTCTGTCCAAAACGAGATGTGAACCATGGATCTCTATCCGAGATGATACTCAACGGAACACCATGTAGTCTGATAATCTTCCGACAATACAGATCTGCCCATCGATCCAGGGAATCAGTCCTCCGGATCGCTAAGAAGTACGCGGATTTGGTTAGTCGATCAACGATTACCCAAATCACATCATGGTCTCGTCGTGTCCTCGGCAAACCTACCACAAAGTCCATAGTAATGTGTTCTCATTTCCACTCAGGATTAGGAATCTGCTGAAGTAAGCAGACAGATCTCTGGTGCTCGGCCTTCACTTGCTATCAGACAAGACATCTAGCTACAAAATCCGCAATGTCTTCCTTCATGTCGTCCTTCATGTCGTTCCACCAATAGAAACACCTCAAATCTTGGTACATATGGGTACCGTCTAGGTGAATCGCAAATCGAGAGCGATGAGCCTCCTGAAGTAACTCCTGTAAGACCGGATGAAACTGAGGTACGCATAATCTGCCTCGGCAGTGTATAACACCCTCCTCGTGTCGTGCGAACTCGGTCTGCTGCCCGGAAGCTATCTGGCTGCAAATAAATTGCAAATACTGATCAGCAGCCTAAGGCTCTCGTATCCTCGTCCTGATCAACGACTGAGCACCCATGGTAACCAGAGTACCCTGATCTGTCTGTCCTTACCCCTCAAGGCCCAAATCGGAGGAACCTTAAATCAAGTCTGTGACCACAACTCGGTGGCAAGCTAAAGTCCCTCCGGACTTCCTGCTAAGCGCATCGGCAACCACATTAGCTCTCCCCGGGTGATAGCTAATGGTACAATCATAATCCTTCAGGAACTCCATCCATCTTCTCCGTCGGAGATTAAGTTCCTTCCAAGTAAACAGATATTTGAGACTCTTATGGTCAGTGAGAAACTCAAATGTAACGCCATATAAATAATATCGCCAAATCTTCATGGTAAAAATAATGACGACTTGATCCAGATCATGTACAGGGTAGTTCTTCTCATGTTCCTTCAATCGACGAGAAGGATAGGAGACTACCATATCGTGCTGCATCAGAACAGCGCTCAAATCCTGAATAGATGCGTCGGTGCAGAGGACATATCCGTCCTCTCCAGAAGATAAAACCAAAATCGGAGCCGACACTAGTCTCCGCTTCAACTCCTAGAAGTTGGTCTTGTCATCCTTAGTCCAAGTGAACTTCACGCTTTTCCAGGTCAGACGCGTCAGTGACATAGCTATCCAAGAGAAACCCTCAACGTATCTCCGGAAATATCGAGCCAAACAAAGGAAGTTGCGAGCCTCTTCTATAGACTCCGTCTACTTCCAACGGTAACAACCTCAATCACCTGTGAAACCACGGTATACTCCTACTGGTGACCGTGTGTCTCAAACATCTCATAGAAGACAACCAAAAGACACACTACTGAACTTCACATATAGACGTTTTCATCGAAATATCTCCAGAACTATGCAAAGATAAAGTGCGTAACTCACCGTGGATCCGAAATAGATCACAACACCGTCAACAAAGACAATGGAAACCGATCCAAACATCCTGGGAATACCAAAATCATCAAGTCTCTGAAAACATCTAAGGTTTCCCAAACCCTAGTGGTAAAATCATGACCCATAATGTCCATATCACAGACATTTCTAACCATAAGATCCCTGACAATAAGTCTGAAAATGATCACCAACGATATAAAACATCTAAGCATCGATCCTCCAGTGTGAGAGCAACGCTCCATCACAGAAAATACCACATATGTGGGAGCAACGCTCTACCACAGAAATCCTCAATATGTAGGAGTAACACTCCACTACAAATAATCTGAAATATGTATCGCAATAAATATAGGGGCAATGCTTCGCTACAAGCAATCCGTAATATGTGGGAACTCCGCTCTACCACAAACGATCCATAAGTGTCCAAGGCACCTAACTATCTAACTAGAGGCTGCACGAGATCACTCAACCACATATCACTGTAGGCAGCCAAAGGTATAATCAACCTAGTAAACAAATCAAATCCATAGTCAACTCTATCATCATCCTAGTGGGTTGGTCACCCACTAATAGGAGAATTAGTTGATGAGTTAATCCAACAAATGATATAATGTAGACACTCCACATCCTACATTTAACATAGGTAGAATCATCATGATGCTACCCACTATACATCTGTCACAGATGCACACACAACATATGTATGATCGACATAATCCTCCAATTAGTAACACCAAACATACTCACAACATAGGTATAAATCATCGTGATACCTCCAACAATGCACACCGAACCCGTGTGCATATACCAACGTAGGTATAATCGACAAAACACCTCAAACAACACTCACATGACCTATATACACCTATGCCAAGAGTATAATCAACATAATACTTCCAACAAATCATAATCGCCACAAGTATACTCTCAAAACAATCATATAATGAACAAGATACCTCAAATATTACACCCAACACATCTGCACATATCACAACTCAGATTAGATCGATAAGATACATCCAATAAAACACTCAAACATATGTGCACATTCCACAACATAGTTTTTAATTGACAAATACCTCCAATAAACAATCAGACATGTATGTCTAACCACTCGGGTATAATCTACTAGAAACCCACAATAATCATATGTATAAAGGTATACGACCCAAAAGATAATGTCAGAATTCAAGAACACCAAAACACTCTCATTTTTTATCCTCAAAAATATCAGATGAATAAGGCTCTACTCCCATGAGAGCAAGTTAACATTCAAAACATCAAATCATTATTTATCAACATAGTCCAATATCAGAGGAAGTAAACATCAATTTTATCATCCTGTTAACTAACCACAACTAACCAGATTTATAAAAATCTCATAGGCACTCTAAACAATAAACTCTCTAACACCCGATTTATAATCTGATCACCAACTATAAACATCAAACCTGTGAATATCATACATGACACTCACTATGTCACCATCAACAACAACCCAAATAATAGATCATCAAAATAGTTATCCACATAACATTTACTCTCATAATTCATTAAAAATCAACACATCACAATATCTGATCTCCCAATATCCCTCAACCTCAAATCATTCTCAACAATGATCAAACATGATAACTCTCCAATGACCAATTTTCATCGTATCGGATACCCTAATATCCAAAAGATACGAGTATAAAAACTCTACTGGCTAAGTCCACAGAAATATATAGGTATCATCCATTACCCAGCTAATAATAGCAGAGGCTGATATGTGCCTCCATCTCCTAATAGTAGTAACAGAAGCTAAAACTACTGATGGTATGAAATGAAAAATCACCAGAGACTATAATCCTTGATCTCTATTAGGGTCGACCAAGATCAGTGGCTAACACATCACACGTAATATGACTACAACAACCCGACAGGTAATAAAGATAAAGTGCTAATAGATGTCATAACTATCATAAAATAAACATCATACCTATTTGCCGTCTGGAGATGTTCCATCGCTGTCCAGTCCCCAACTTCTGACCTCAAAATTCCGAAGGAGAAGATTGCCGGAAATCCATATAAATCCGAAACAAAAATCCGAAACATAACCATATCGAAAATCTGAAAATGCCCAGTTTGACTCGCAAACCTGGCTAACCAAATATCCAGAATACCAACAACAGGTATCTGATAAATCTCCAGAACACCAAAAGCAGGTATCATAACCCGCTCTGATACCAATAAATTGGTATCAGATAAATCTCGAAAATCCATAATACAAAAATCCAACAAATATCGCCAAACTTGGCGCTCTGATACCAAGTAAATAAATTGGTATCAGGTTATCCCAAACATCAAAAATACGAAAACAAAAGATCGTATACCTGTGCTCTGATACCACTAAATTGTCACGCCCCCAGAAGAGTCCCTGTCCGAGAAAATTTCGACAGCATCTCCCCTGTACGGCGGACAATCAAAAATTTTCTACAAGCACTAAATACTCAGCCACAGGCGGCTGGAATAATAACAGAAAATAAAACCAATCACCACGCAGTTTAGATAAGTATTCAGCCTCTGGCTGTCACAACCACGCAGTTAATAAAATAAACAACATAGTAATACTCTGACTCGAAAACAACCCTACTCAACTACACTCGTAAAGCCCAAATCCGATTTTTCTTACCTCTTCTGCCGTCCAGGCAGGCATGTAGTAGTATAAAATCGAAAACGAATCCATCAACGAGACAAACTATATAATATCTAAGTATTCAACATCCAAATCCAAATATAGTCAAATGAGAATCAAAAACAATACAAACGATAGCAAATAGCTGGAGGTCTGCAGGGGACTAGCAACTGGAACTCCCTCCTGACAGAATCAACCTGAAAATAACAACAATGGAGGCGGGGTGAGTCCAACACTCAGCAGGTACAGTTGATATGCAAAGTAAAGAAATAACACCTAGCACTAATCATGCGTACAGTCTCCTGATAAAGATAAAGGTAACTACAAACCGAAGAAGACAGGAGAGAATCTGTACTAACCAGGACCCGGTAAAAGGACAAACAGTCCGAAAGGTATAGAAGACCTGTATGCATGTCAATCAAGGTATCCAAGCAATGTGCAGCATATAAGTGCAACAAACACAAACACAAACAATAAATGCATCATGCATATGATGCCAATGTCATGGTCACCCCTGACGCCAGTCAGCCAACTCACAACAACAGTGGGACCGAGTGGGTAGGGCTGTGACAACCGTGCACTCAGCAACACTACTCCTGATGAGTGATCGAGTGGACGGGATGCTGTCGGAGTACATACGTACTCCTACCCCAAATCATAAATGGGGGAGCGCAATGCTCACACTACCCATGAGCGGACCAACGGAGCACCGGAAGAGCCAAACTGACGTGCTACCACGCTGTGTCCCGCTACCCATGAGCGTCACAACGGAGCACCGAACAGTGATGAAACTGGCAAAGTGCTCGACAATAAAGGAGCAATCAATCACTCAGCATGCAATCATGCGAATGGTGCATGTCACTAAACATGGTAATATACTAAACCAATCTCTGGACATATCATAATGTGCACCAAAGCAAATGAATCATATCAAGGTATCTGATCATATAAGGTATCCAACCTAGGTCCTGACATGGTAAAATATGGTTATATCACTACCCATGAGCATGTGGAATCAGGTACATATCCATACAAGATGTAAAGAAACAATCAATCAATAGGTAGCATGTATTGGGCAGTGATTAACCGAAACAAGTAAGAAACACAATTAATGCATCTTGTTAATTTAATTACTAAGCATATCAAAGACAATAAGTCAAAAGTACCCGCCTCCAATAAAGGGATTGTATCCGGTCCAAATTCGACATTGAGATGCTCGTCTCGAACCAGAGTCCTGTAATACATGATATCCAGATTTAGCTAATTACTTATAACTTAATTGGCTAAATCAAATCCTCAAACATATTTAGGATAATCTTAATCGAACACGACTATTGATTAACCTCCCATTTATCAACCTACTACAACATGCCTAATCATCTAAAATAACCAAATCCAACCATGAGCTATATCTGAGATCAAAATCTACATTTAACTAATCAATCACACTAATCATGTATCAACTAGTGATATACTAACCATCTAGTAATCCATATCATCTCCAATTCAACACATATCTAATTCATCAACAATACAAACCAATTACCTTACTTCTTACCTTAATCCCCGGTCCTCCCCTCTGTTGATCCACACAAGGAACCAATGCTGGATCAAAGAACACCATAACAAGACCTCTTTGGAAATTCCTCCTTACTGATGGATGGGGTTGTTGCCGGCACCATGAACACTGTAAACAATTCCAACACCATAAAAACAAAACCTCACCTCACTGATCGAATCAAGAGGAAAGACCGCACAAACATCTCAACAATCCAACTAACATGATGCCTTACCAACTCGATACACCTCTTTCCTCTCTGCCGACGTCTGGTGGCGAAGAAGTAAGATCTGGTGGTGAGGTTTAAGGCACGGTGAAGAACTAGGGCTTAGCATTGCTCTCTGCTCATCCGGGACAAGCGACCGACTGATTCTTGCAACACTCGTCGATTAGGCAGCGCCGCGAGACCGAGAGGAAGAAGAATCGGAAGAGGGCTGGAGAGGATCGGACAACAGTTGGTGAAGCCAATAACTATCCCTTCACCCAGACGGCTGATGTGGAACAGATCCGACGCCTCTTCACTGCTTCTTGCTGAGACCAAAAGCAGAACAAAGTTAAGAAATCAATGGATACCAGAGAAACAACAAGTTTTTCCCCTCTTCAAGTTTCCAAGATCGACTCCTCGCCGACGACGGATCGGAACGAAGAGGAGTGTCGGCGCTGAAAAAGAGTGAAGGGTAAGGAGATCTGCCCGGTTCCCTCCTTTGCCAAGGCTCTATTTCGCGTGGGAGAGGAACATAAATCGACGCCGGTTAGGGAAGATGGTCGGGTGCGAGGGCAAAGGAAGAAGCCTCGGCGCCGCATAGAGGAGAGGAGACTTCGGGTTGGGGAGATTCGGCAGATGGTTTGGGAAAGAAGAAACGGCGATGTAGGGAGGAAGGCACGGGTCGGTTGCAGTAACGGGAAAAAGGAGAGGAAAAGTAAAAGAAAAAGAATATTAAAATTCAACTTTTCCTCATTTAAAGGGGTAGTCTTAACAGGCCTTTTCGGGACCCACTTTTATCCCCGTAAACTCGTCCATATGAGCTCCTAAAAATTCCCGAAAAATCTCCAAAAATTCCGGAAAATTCCCTTATTAATATTCGCCTATTTTCCGGTATTTTACAGCAACTGTACAGATACGTCGTCAATAATAAAGAAAGATATCGTATCGACAGGGACTGGTTATAACCACTAAAGATATCTCAATATGAATTAGCTAAACAACTAATCAATTGATTTGTAAAAACTAAGTGCAACTATAGAAAGTAAAGCATAGAAGTAAAAGCATAGAAATAGGAATAAGGTTATGATAAAAAGATGTTCTAGGAGTTTTGGTTTCTTTGCAATGTTATTCAATGTAAATGATCTACTAAATCTTATTCCTCAATTATCCATCATTTGTAGAAGGTTGTCTATTCTCTCTTGCAATAGACAACCAACTTAGGACCAAAATCTATATCTAAATGTGATCAATTAGGAATGATTCCTATGATGTCCTTGGTGGGTTCTTCGGGCCGCGAAAACCGCTTTTCGCGTCGCGGAAACCCCGAATCACCCAAAGCCGTAGATCCGTGCAAGGAAAAACCGAACGAACTTACGAGTACGAGTTTCAAAATTTTTAGATCTACACTAGATGAGAGTTATACCTTCGAAGCGAGCCCTTTCGCGTTCCCGCTCGTCCAAGGAGTTGCCGGATCTCGAGAGTGTCAACGTAGACACTCCTCTAATGATATCCACACGAACAAGGAGTGTCTCCCACACTCAAAGGATGGAGAAGAGAGCCCCAAGTGTGCTAGCACTTTCTAGAGCTCTCGAAAGGGATTGGAAAAGAAGAAAAGAAGAAGGTACAAAAGAAATCTTATACACTCACTAGTAGTATCCTTCCTTTGTGACCTTCACTCTTCCTTTGCTCTTGGATTCACTCAACCACCTTCTCCACACCATGAAAGTCACGGCAACAGCAGCAAGGAGGAGGAAGAAAGCTTAGAAGAAGATAGAATAATTACCACACTTCAATTGCCACAAAACCAAAACCCCTTTTGCATTAGTGTGGCCGGCCACCACATTGTAACTCCCTCATTAATGTGGCCGGCCTCATTAAAACCAAGGGGAGAGTGTAACCCCCATGAGGTGGCATGCCTCATGAGGTGGAGGTGATGTGGCAAGGATGAGTCATCCTTATGATGTGGCAATACATCAAGTCAAACTTGATGTTTCAATTTCTACTTGGTCAAGTCAAACTTAACCAATTGTCTTCCTTGTTGAGTTAAATCCAACCTTTGACTCAAGTCAATTTTAATTTAATGAATCTCAATTCATTAATATAAATTGACTCAATGAATCAAATCTAAATTAGACTCATTCAATAATTGAATCTAATTGAGTCTAACTCAATAAGTCTAATTTGAATCCAATTGATTCATCATATGAACCCAATCCAATTGGTTCATCATATGAACCCAATCTCCATCCACTTGTTCTTTGTGTGTGACCCAATAGGTTCTTGTAACGTTGGCAATGTTTCTAAACTCCTTTAGAAACATAAGCAATGAGCGGCATCTAGCAATACATCATTGCTACCCAAGTTACAAGAAATGTTGAGATCCAACATCACCTTGTGACTATTAATTGTGACTCCTCACAATATATGACAAGTGTCCTTCTATCCTAGACATCTAAATTGATCAATGTGAGGCATAGACCGTGTCATTCTCTGACCAATCTAAATCTTGAACTCCAAGTAGACTCACTCAATCAAATGAGCTCAATATCTCATATTGACTCATTTGGGTATGACCATACACTTCGTGGTCTTACTCTATCAAGAATATCGATGTCGCTCCCTTCATATGGGAGGGATAGATCCCATCTACATCACTCACATCCCTCTGCATAATTCGTTACATACCCAGTAATCACCTTTATAGTCCACCCAGTTACGGGTGACGTTTGACGAAACCAAAGTACATAACTCCTTATGTAGGGATCCATGGTGACTTCAGGTCTAAGGACTAATAGTCATACTAATAGCCACATGAGAAAGTATATGACACTCATATAACGATCCATGATACTTTCTCATGGCGGGTCATTCAGTATACATTCTCTAATGCATACCCATGTGTCAGCTTGATATCTCTATATCCATGACTTGTGAGATCAAGTCATCGAGCTGACCTACATGCTAGTCTTATTGTATTAACATTGTCCCTGATTGTTAATACTCGACTAGGAATGATTTAGAGTAGTGTTCCCTTATATCATCTCACTATCGATTCAACTAATCGATTGATATAGGTATGAACCTTCTACTCAAGGACGCTATTATACTTAGTCTATTTGGCACTAATACAAATAAGTATAATAACCAAACAAATGTCTTTATTAATATACAAGAATATGATACAATGAGTCCATACAATCATCAAATGATTGGCTCTAGGGCTCTAACTAACAATCTCCCACTAGCACTAGTGCCAATCAGTATAGGCTCTAAGGCCTAATGACCTAGTGTGACCATCATGCTTTCTCTGTGCCAAAGCCTTGGTCAAGGGATCTGCGATGTTAGCCTCTGTAGATACTCTGCAAATCTTCACATCTCCTCTATCGATAATCTCTCGAATGAGATGGAAGCGCCGTAGTATGTGCTTGGTCCGCTGGTGTGAGCGTGGTTCCTTCGCCTGTGCTATAGCTCCATTGTTGTCACAATAGAGCTCAACTGGGTCAGCGATGCTAGGAACCACCCCAAGTTCAGTGATGAACTTGCGGATCCAAACTGCCTCCTTTGCTGCCTCTGATGCAGCAATATACTCGGCCTCTGTTGTAGAATCAGCTACTGTGTCCTGCTTCGAACTCTTCCAGCTCACAGCACCACCATTTAAGCAAAACACGAACCCTGACTGCGATCTATAGTCATCCTGATCGGTCTGGAAGCTAGCGTCACTGTAACCCTTTACAGCTAGCTCATCATTGCCTCCATATATCAAGAAATATTCTTTAGTCCTTCTTAAGTACTTAAGAATATTCTTGACTGCTATCCAGTGACTTTCACCAGGATCTGACTGGTATGCTCAAAGCATACGAGACATCAGGTCGAGTACATAGCATGGCGTACATGATCGATCCTATGGCTGAGGCATAAGGGATCTGATCCATACGATCTCTCTCCTCTCTAGAAGAGGGACCTTGAGTCTTCGAAAGACTCACGCCATGTGACATCGACAGAAATCCCTTCTTGGAGTTCTGCATGGCAAACCGAAGGAGTACCTTGTCAATGTATGTACTCTGACTTAGGCCAAGCATCTCTTAGATCTATCCCTATAGATCTGTATCTCTAGAATGCGGGATGCCTCACCTAAGTCCTTCATTGAGAAGCAACTCCCTAGCCAGGTCTTGACAGACTGAAGCATAGGGATGTCCTTCCCAATGAGTAGTATGTCATCCACATACAATATGAGGAAGACAACTATATTTCCTACAACCTTCTTGTAGACACAAGGCTCATCTTCGTTCTTGATGAAACCAAACTGTTTGATTGCATCATCGAAACGAAGATTCCAGCTCCGAGAAGCTTGCTTTAGTCCATAAATGGACCTATGCAGCTTGCATGCTCTGCTTGTATGCTGTGGATCTACAAAACCCTCAGGTTGTGACATGTACACATCCTCGAGCAGGTTTCCATTCAGAAACGCGGTTTTGACATCCATCAATACCATGAATCTGCTTGAAACCTTTAGCTACCAAGCGACCCTTATAGATAAGTCCATCCATGTCAGTCTTTCTCTTAAAGACCCACTTGTACCCAATGGGTTTTACCGCTTCAGGTGGATCAACCAAAGTCCATACTTGGTTGGTGTACATGGATTCCATTTCGGATCTCATGGCCTCTAGCCATTTCTCGGAATCTGGTCTCATCAAAGCTTCCTGATAGGTGGTGGGCTCATCCTCTATGAGCATAACGTCATCATAGTCAGACAAGAGAAATGAGTATCTCTCAGGCTGACGACGTACCCTATCAGACCTGCGAAGAGGTATGTCTACTTGAATCGGTTGTTGTTCCTCAACTCCTTGTGGAACATCATCCACAACACTTTGTGGCTCCAGTTCAACTTCCATCGAGGCTTCAGTGCTAGTATTCGCATCTTGAACTTCTTCAAGATCGAACATGCTCCCACTAGTTTTTCTAGAAACAAAGTCCCTTTCTAGAAAGACCCCAGTCTTTGCCATAACTACCTTGTGCTGACTGGGAATGTAGAAGTAATATCTCTTAGTTTTCTTGGGATATCCAATGAAAAAGCACTTGTCGGATTTGGGTCCTAATTTGTCTGAGACTTGACGTCGAACGTAAGCCTCACAACCTAAAATCCTCATGAAAGACCTGAGCATCTCTCCCAGTCCATATCCTATATGGTGTCTTTATCACGGCCTTAGATGGAACTCGGTTGAGAATGAAAGCTGCCGTGTCTAGAGCATATCCCCATAGATATGTCGGAAGATCTGTGTGACTCATCATAGATCGTACCATATCTAATAAGGTACGATTCCTCCGTTCGGATACACCATTCCACTGTGGTGTTCCAGGAGGAGTGAGTTGGGATAGAATCCCACACTCAGTTAGATAGTCACGGAACTCATGGCTAAGGTATTCTCCACCTCGATTGGATCGAAGTATCTTAATACTCTTGCCAGGGTTCTCATACTTCATTCTTGAATTCTTTGAACTTTTCAAAGGATTCGGACTTATTGTCATTAAGTACACATAATCGTATCTACTGAAGTCATCGAGAAATGTGATGAAGTACCTATAACCGCCTCTAGCGACATTGAAAGGGCCACATACATCACTATGTATGAGTCCTAACAAATCGATCGCTCTCTCATTGTGCCCACTAAAGGGAGTCTTGGTCATCTTGCCTCGTAGGCATGACTCACTGACCTCATATGATTCAAAATCAAATGAGTCCAGCAAACCATCCTTATGGAGCTGGGATAAGCGCTTGTCATTTATATGACCTAAGCGACAGTGCCAGAGGTAGGTTTGGTTCATGTCATTTGACTTGAACCTCTTGGTATTTATGTTATAGATAGGGCTCTCAAGGTCTAGAATATAGAGTCCGTTTATTAGAGGTGCACTACAATAGAACATATCGTTTAAATAGACAGAACAACATTTGTTCTTTATTATAAACGAAAATCCTTTCTTGTCCAAACAAGAAACTGAAATTATGTTCTTAGTCAAGGCAGGCACATAACAACAATCATCTAATTCTAGTACAAGCCCAGAGGGAAGAGATAGATGATAAGTTCCTACAGCAATAGCAACAACTCGTGCTCCATTGCCTACTCGTAGGTCTATCTCACCCTTCGTCAATGCCCTGCTATTTCTCAACGCTTGTACATTAGTACAAATGTGCGAAGCACATCCAGTATCTAATACCCACGATGAAGAAATAGAGAGGTTGACTTCTATAACATGTATACCTGAAGTAGAAATCTTATTTCTCTTCTTCGTAAGATCTTCCAGGTATTTTTTGGAGTTCCTCTTCTAGTGCCTTGCTTGTCCTTGATATAGGTGACAAAGATGTTCAACCATATCGTAAACGCTCATCAACTCATGTTGCTTCTGAAGCTCAGAGTTCATGGTTGCGAGCATAAGACAGGACACATCTAATGTGTCATCTTGATGCTTCTTGTAAGCATCCCGGTCAGCTCGCGTGGCAGTGGCAGGAGGAGCCTCCGGAATGGGCTGCTCCAGAACGTACAGTTTACGTTCCTGAGTATGACTATTCTCAGGTTCTTGTACCAGTCCAGGAAATTTGCTCCGTTGAGCTTGTCCTTCTTAAGGACAGAACGCAGGGAGAAAGAGTTCGTATTCGACGTCATGGTTATCTACAACAGAAAATTTGCAGAAATAAATATCATATTCTTTTAAAATCATTTAATTAGGCCTTTAATTAAATGATGCTCCCACTGAATACTATAATTCTTGTGGGTCAAGATCCACATCATACTAACCCTTGAGTTAGCTTTGGCTAATACGCCCAAGGCTTAGTATGATCGGTAGGTAACGATTACCAATTACATCTCTATGCAACTCTTGTTTATAGAATCAATATCCACATTTATATTAAAACTCGAGTTAGCTTTGGCTAATACGCCCGAGAGTTAATATAGATGTGATTTTGACCTATCTTTTCCAACCGTTGGAATAATGCCTATAGTTGACTCGATCCAACCGAGTAACTAGGAATACTCAATCTAATTGAGTTTGTATTCACCCATGCGTTGATAGGCGGGACCAAGATTGTCCCTCCGTACCCTACCAAGATAATATGTATTGCTCTGCTTTGGCAGATTCAACAATACATGTGATCGAGGTAGTGATAGGTATCACGGCACGATTATGCAATTAGAGTTGGTTCGATCGAGATCTAATCTAATCGAAAAGGATGCATCTTGTGCACGACTTAGATCTAATCTAATCGCAAGGGTGCATCATGTGCACGACTTAGATCTAATCTAATCGTAAGACACTAATTAATTAATTACTTATTAAACATGCATCATATACATAAGCAATTAACTAATTAAGCTATTTGTGATTTAGTCATGGCCCTACTACAATCTTCTCAAGCCAATGAGAAGATCGAATGGTCAACCTAGGGTCAACAGCTTCTCCAAGCTCCTCCCTTTGACCACCTTGTGTTGCTCGTGCCCGCCTCGGAACTCCGTCTCGTGTGGACCCTCCACCGCTCCAATTTGTACATTACAATTTGAAACTCGAGTTACATTCGAGTCTAAATCTAATTTACAACAAGAATATAAGAGAAGGCACGGCGCGCAGGTCGCGAATAAATAAAAAACATACAACACGCGCAAACACATAACGGCATGCAGGCCGTATTATGAATTACAACACAACCAATCATATTGAGTTTTTGGGCCATGACTATCACAAAATTAATATATAATTCAAAATTATATATTTTCATAATTTTTCTATAATTTTAAAAATAATTTTTACAATTTTTACGAGTAAAATTTCCCGGCGGTCCCGTTTAGCGGTTTCGGGCGCAATCGCGGAACGGATCCCCTTGCGGGGCCCAGGGGCAGCGCCCCTACCCGCGATCTAACCATCGCGAGGGTTCCTTTGCGATCCAACAGCGCCTAAACCCGCTGTCCCAAAATGATTTGGGCCGAGACATTGCCGTTTCGGAAAAATCTTCCCGGCGGGTTCGTTTTTAGCGATTTCGGGTGCAATCGCGGAGCAAATCCCCTTGCGGGGTTAGGGGCAGTACCCCTACCCACGATCTAACCATTGTGAGTTGCTCCTTTGCGATCTAATGGCACCCAAGCCCGCTGTCCCAAACGGATTTGGGGCAAAACGAAGCCGTTTTGGAAAAATCTTTCCGGTAGCCGAAGCCTACAAGTGCCGAGACACTTGTGCTTCGCTTCTACGGAAAAATTACACATAAAAACTATAAAATCATAATTTTACAGAAAATTACAGAAACTTTAGTTTTCAAAAAACCAAAAAATCAAACTCGTACAAGCCTGGCACGTGGATCTAATACCACTGTTGGGTTCTTCGGGCCGCGAAAATCGCTTTTCGCGTCGCGGAAACCCCGAATCACCCAAAGCCGTAGATCCGTGCAAGGAAAAACTGAATGAACTTACGAGTACGAGTTTCAAAATTTTTAGATCTACACTAGATGAGAGTTATACCTTCGAAGCGAGCCCTTTCGTGTTCCCGCTCGTCCAAGGAGTTGCCGGATCTCGAGAGTGTCAACGTAGACACTCCTCTAATGATATCCACACGAACAAGGAGTGTCTCCCACACTCAAAGGATGGAGAAGAGAGCCCCAAGTGTGCTAGCACTTTCTAGAGCTCTCGAAAGGGATTGGAAAAGAAGAAAAGAAGAAGGTACAAAAGAAATCTTATACACTCACTAGTAGTATCCTTCCTTTGTGACCTTCACTCTTCCTTTGCTCTTGGATTCACTCAACCACCTTCTCCACACCATGAAAGTCACGGCAACAGCAGCAAGGAGGAGGAAGAAAGCTTAGAAGAAGATAGAATAATTACCACACTTCAATTGCCACAAAACCAAAACCCCTTTTGCATTAGTGTGGCCGACCACCACATTGTAACTCCCTCATTAATGTGGCCGGCCACATTAAAACCAAGGGGAGAGTGTAACCCCCATGAGGTGGCATGCCTCATGAGGTGGAGGTGATGTGGCAAGGATGAGTCATCCTTATGATGTGGCAATACATCAAGTCAAACTTGATGTTTCAATTTCTACTTGGTCAAGTCAAACTTGACCAATTGTCTTCCTTGTTGAGTTAAATCCAACCTTTGACTCAAGTCAATTTTAATTTAATGAATCTCAATTCATTAATATAAATTGACTCAATGAATCAAATCTAAATTAGACTCATTCAACAATTGAATCTAATTGAGTCTAACTCAATAAGTCTAATTTGAATCCAATTGATTCATCATATGAACCCAATCCAATTGGTTCATCATATGAACCCAATCTCCATCCACTTGTTCTTTGTGTGTGACCCAATAGGTTCTTGTAACGTTGGCAATGTTTCTAAACTCCTTTAGAAACATAAGCAATGAGCGGCATCTAGCAATACATCATTGCTACCCAAGTTACAAGAAATGTTGAGATCCAACATCACCTTGTGACTATTAATTGTGACTCCTCACAATATATGACAAGTGTCCTTCTATCCTAGACATCTAGATTGATCAATGTGAGGCATAGACCGTGTCATTCTCTGACCAATCTAAATCTTGAACTCCAAGTAGACTCACTCAATCAAATGAGCTCAATATCTCATATTGACTCATTTGGGTATGACCATACACTTCGTGGTCTTACTCTATCAAAAATATCGATGTCGCTCCCATCATATGGGAGGGATAGATCCCATCTACATCACTCACATCCCTCTGCATAATTCGTTACATACCCAGTAATCGCCTTTATAGTCCACCCAGTTACGGGTGACGTTAGACGAAACCAAAGTACATAACTCCTTATGTAGGGATCCATGGTGACTTCAGGTCTAAGGACTAATAGTCATACTAATAGCCACATGAGAAAGTATATGACACTCATATAACGATCCATGATACTTTCTCATGGCGGGTCATTCAGTATACATTCTCTAATGCATACCCATGTGTCAGCTTGATATCTCTATATCCATGACTTGTGAGATCAAGTCATCGAGCTGACCTACATGCTAGTCTTATTGTATTAACATTGTCCCTGAATGTTAATACTCGACTAGGAATGATTTAGAGTAGTGTTCCCTATATCATCTCACTATCGATTCAACTAATCGATTGATATAGGTATGAACCTTCTACTCAAGGATGCTATTATACTTAGTCTATTTGGCACTAATACAAATAAGTATAATAACCAAACAAATGCCTTTATTAATATAGAAGAATATGATACAATGAGTCCATACAATCATCAAATGATTGGCTCTAGGGCTCTAACTAACAGTCCTTACACGGACTTGCCTGTCACGTGCGTCCCTCGGATAATCAACATAGAAATTCATTACTTCTCAACCCATATCAAGATATAAAGGTTTAATGCATACAATCTATCCTACCCCCTTGAATGACCTTATTTCACCTTCAAGATTATCCCTCAATCGTCCTTACAAGGGTTTGTCTATCACGTATGTCCCTCGGATAATCGAATGAGGAATTACCTCTACAAGATCCAAAAGATACTCAAACATTCAATCAAGTATGGTAATTAAGTCCAATTGCAACAATCCACACAAGATCAAATAGATACAAACAAGACAAAATCATAGAAATAGGAAATTGACAAATCCACAAGAGTTTACATCAAATCATATTACAAATACTCCCTCCATCCTATAACAAAGAGATCTAATCCATAAAACAAGAAAAGAAACCCAAAGACAAGAAGATCATAAGCATCTTGATCCCAAAATCCAAGAAGAGAAAGGGAAGAAAAGCTTATCTACGATGAAGAAAGGTCTTTAGATCCAATCCTCGATCTCGGAGTCGATTCGTTGAAGATATACCCTTAGATCACCCAAAAATCCCTCCAAGAAGGTGAGGAATTGCCCAAATCTTAGTTTCCCCCACCCCCACACACACACACAAAAAAAATAAATAAATAAAGGGAGAACTCCCCTTCAAATGATAGAAGAGACTCTTATATAGAGCAGGGCTTTGGGAGCCACATGGCCCCGAGACACAACCGTGTGAAGCTCACACGTCCTAGCTCATTCTCTTCACTACCCATCTCGCACAGCCGTGTAGTGCACATGGTCGTGACATGTTCTGCCACTGCCCATCTCACACGGTCGTGTAGATCTACGTGGCCTGTGTTGCCTCCAGCATTGGAACTCATGCACGGCCGTGTCTGGGACACGACCAGGGTTTGTTTTGCTTCTGGAAGGCTTGCACGGCTGTGTATATCAACACGGTCGTGGCTCTCTTTGCTTCAAAATCAGCACGGGCGTGTGATGCACACACGCCCGTGACCTTTTCCTTTTCTACAGAAGCTACACGGGAAAGCTTCACTACACGGCCTGGACACTCCTCTGCTCTGCCAATGCTGCATGGGTGAGCATCACCACATGGCCCAAGTCACTCTCCCAAACATGGCCGTGTGGCACTTCCAAGATGGTGTCTTCCTCCTTACGTTAGCTTGCAGATTTGGCCTCAATCATAAATTCTTCTCTAAATATGACTCCTGCGTACAGAAAATACACATAAGTAGATCTCTGAACAAAAAGAGTAAATATGCTAAAAGTAAAGCTGGAAGTATGAAAATGCATAGATAATACATACGCAAAATATGTGAATGTGTGTCAAAGCATGCTAAACAAGTGTATAAAATCTACGCACATCAGTGTGTGCTAGGTAAGTGCCTATCACTGGGAATATTTGAAACTCAATTGTATGACGACTTAACTAGGAAAAAGAATTGAAACTTGAAGAGTTTGAGCTACTTATTGCACCGAGCATAAAGAACTTATGCTTAGGCCATACTTTGGTAACTCCACAATCATGCTTGTAACACCCCTAGAAAGCCTAGATAAAGTAAGGGCAATGAGAGTACGAATGTAATGAAAAGAATGTGTAGATAGTCTACGTTGAATGTTACGATGGGAAGGATTTAGATGATTAAAAACTTTATGAAAGAAAATAAAGTTGAGAATATAAAGTTCTATACATGATTTATAATGCAAGGAATTAATGTAAACAAAAGAGATATGAGATATTATATATGCATGTATGAAATATTCATGCATAATGCATATACATGAATTATTTTGTACAAAAGAAAATAAAATGTTAGAAGAGAGATTGAACCTTGGATCTCTTGTAAGGAACATGTATAGGATATCAAAGGGGATAGGAGAATTATTGATAAGAAGAGAAAGGACTAAGTAGTTAAGAATAAGAAAGGATTCTTTTTACTTAAAAGGAAAAGGAAGTAAAAAGAAGTAAAAATATGTTAGGAGAAGGATTTGATCCTTGGTTCTCTTGTGGATGCATGCATGTGTTAACCAAGTGGGATAGGAGAGGATATTGTAAGAGGAGAGATAGGAATTTTAATTAAAGGAGAGAAAAGAGAGAAATTAAGGGAAAGAAAAGAGAGAACTCAAAAGGCATTTCTCTAGAATATTCTTGTCATTTAAGGGGAGAAATGAATAGGGAGGATGGATCAAGTCAAGTTTCCTCCCCTCATTTTAGTATAAATAGGCATGGAGGGGTGACTTCAACTTCATCCCCCACTCATTCTCCTCCTCTCCTCCCTTTTGTGCCGAGACTCACCTCTCCCTCTCTTCTTCTTCTTGTTGCCGAGCAACACAAGAGGAAGAACCTCTTCTTCCTCTTCACTCTTTCCCTCTTTCTCTCTTGTTGTTGCCGAGCAACACAAGAGGAAAGATAAGCCTCTTCTTCCTCCTCCTCTCCACCAAAAGACCTAGCCACTCCTCTCCTCCATTGGTGCCGAGCAAAGCAAGCAAGGAAGAAAGGTCCAAGCAAGTTCTCAACTCTAGGAAACTTAAGCGAAGAACGTAAGCTTCCCCTCACCTGTGGTACAAGGCTTTTATGTGATTTTCGGATTTATAAGGATTAGAAAACCTAGGAAAGAATTTAAGAAATGAGGTTATGTCATGATATGTGATAGCATAGGAAATGCTAAACATAATGAGGAGAAAATGAAATTATGTTATATGCCATGATATGTGATAGCATAGGAAATGCTATACATAATGTTATGTAATATGCCATGATATGTGATAGCATAGGAAATGCTAAACATAATGAGGAGAAAATGAAATTATGTTATATGCCATGATATGTGATAGCATAGGAAATGCTATACATAATGTTATGTAATATGCCATGATATGTGATAGCATAGGAAATGCTAAACATAATGAGGAGAAAATGAAATTATGTTATATGCCATGATATGTGATAGCATAGGAAATGCTATACATAATGTTATGTAATATGCCATGATATGTGATAGCATAAGGAAATGCTATACAAAATGAAGAAATGAAATTATGTTATGTAATATGCCATGATATGTGATAGCATAGGAAATGCTATACATAATGAAAAGAAATGCATGAAAGATTGTTAAGGACATGATATGATAGTTATGCATGATAAGTTATTTTTGTATGGGTTTGTACCAAGGGTGGGCTCCGTAAACGCCCCGGGGTCGATGGAGTAAGACTCGGGCCTCGTCAGTAATGGGCTTCTGAGTGCCCTAGGTCGATGGAGTAAGACTCGGGCCTCGTCAGTAATGGGCCTCTGAATGCCCTAGGTCGATGGAGTAAGACTCGGGCCTAGTATGTATGCATGATAGGGTTCAAGACTTGCTACCTTGGACCTACCTATGAAGCGCGCGTATTATGTATGTGGTACAAACCGGGATCCCCTTAATGATGATATTAATTTCAAGTACTTATTAGTATAAGTTTTCAAATTCATGATGCATTGCCTACATATGTACTTGAATTATCTGATAATTAGATATAATGTCATGTGATAATATGATATGAATATGATACCCTTGTATGTTGTATGCTTATGATATTACGCATGATATTGATATACGATGATTTTCGGTTTCAGTGAGTAGGAAAGGAACTTACTGAGCCATGAGTGCTCATAGCTTACTTTCCTTGTACCGCAGATATGGGGGACGGATATTCGGAACAACGGAGCAGCAGGAGGAGTAGATAGTGATGTGTGTGGTGGTGGCTCGGCAAAGAACGATTCGGACGAATTAATATGATTAGTTATAGAATCAATATTTGAACAAATCAGAATATGTGATATTATGCTTAATAAATTAAATTCTTTAAAGTTTTTATTCTTCCGCTGTTATAGTAAAACATGTACGTAAGTAGTATAAGAACGTAGCGCCGCCTTTGGTTGGGTAAGAAGGGTGGGGCGTTACAGATGGTATCAGAGCAACCTTGCGACCGTGAGTGCGCCTGTGGCAGGAGCACCCAGGGCACCACCTAGTAAGGGAGATTCTGGGATTTGTCTGTGGTGTGATTCGTGGTTACACAACGAGGACGTTGTGTCTTTAAGTGGGGGTGATTGTAATACCCCGGTTCTAAAGATTCTGGTTAAGTATGGCTTAAAGGTTAGATGGTACTATCCATATCACCAAGGTGCACCTTCCTTTTCGGAAGCCCAAACTCAAAGAACTCCAAAGTTAAGCGTGCTTGGCTTGGAGAAATCTGAGGATGGGTGACCTCCTGGGAAGTTTTCCAGGGTGCGTGCAAGTGAGGACAAAGCACGCTGAAACGACCTCCGGTGGTCTGTGGAGCTAGTCATCAACCCGATGGGCAATTCAGGTAGCGTTCCCGGTTCGGTTCGGGTGGGGCCCGCCCGAGCCGGGGCGTTACAATGCTTATCTATGGAACTAGTTGATAGAGTTAGGCGAATGCACTAGGGATTATGAAACACTGCCAGACGCTCATGAACATAGTTTGTAGTGTTTTTCTTGAGGACAAGTTAAGGTTCAAGTCTGGGGTGTGATGTGCGTAAATATTATGATAGTTTATGCATGCTTTTATACACATTCACTTGCTTTAGACGTACATATTCTTTGTATGATCACCTCTTTTATCATGTATTCATCATATATTCATATACTCTTTTGCACATATATCTGTTCTTTGTTTGGTTTTGTGTTGACAGGGACAACTTTCAGAGCGAAAACAACGTTTGTCGATGCACCGGAGCGAGCCAGAGAACACGGTCGTGCAACCCTTGCACGGCCGTTCGACCAACCCAGAGGCAGAGCTGAGCATGGCTATGCATCCTTGCACGACCGTGCCCCCCCCCCCATGACCACGACAAGGTAGTACACGATCGTGCAACCCTGCACGGTCGTGTCCCCAAAGCTGAGTCCCAGCATCACATGGCCAAGACAATTGGCACGGTCGTGCAGCGCACCCAGAGCCAAGAAAGGGCACGACCGTGCCATCGTGCCGCCGCGCCGTGCACTAGCCTATAAAAGGGGTTTTAACCCTTTTTCCGAGGAGGGGAGAGCTGGGAGGTGAGCCATCAATAGGAGAATCACTCTGGTGTCGTTCCATGCCGTCCATGTTGGGTTTTTCGGGCCACGAAAACCGCTTTTCGCATCGCGGAAACCCCGAATCACCCAAAGCCATAGATCCGTGCAAGGAAAAACCGAATGAAATACAAGTACGAGTTTCAAAACTTTAGATCTACTCCTAGAACTACATGTTAAGAATTTTACCCTTGAAGCGTGCCCTCGCAAATCCCGCTCGTCCAACGGTACGCCGGATCTCGAGAGTGTCAACGTAGACACTCCTCTAATGATATCCACACGAACAAGGAGTGTCTCTCACACTCAAAGGATGGAGAAGAGAGCCCCAAGTGTGCTAGCACTTTCTAGAGCTCTCGGATCGGATTTGAAAGGAAGAAATAGAGAGGATGCAAAAGAATCTCTTACACTCAAGAAGTAGTATCCTCCTTTGTGACCTTCACCTTTCCTTTGTGTTGGAACCCACTCAACCACCTTCTCTTTTCATCAAAAGCTCTCGGCAACCACAAGAGAAGAGAAGGAAGAAGCAAGGAAGAAGATGATGCAATTACCACACATCAATACACACTAAATGAAAACCATTTCACCCTTTAGTGTGGCCGGCCACACACATAACTCCCTCATTTAATGTGGCCGGCCACATTAAATGGAATGGGAGGTGTTGTAACCTCCATGAGGTGGCACACCTCATGAGGTGGAGATGATGTGGCAAGGTTAGTCATGCCATGTAGGATGATTCAACCTTCATGATGTGGCAATACATCAAGTCAAACTTGATGTTTCAACTTCCATTTGGTCAAGTCAAATTGACCAATTCTCTTCCTTGTTGAGTCAAATCCAACCTTTGATTCAAGTCCATTTCAATTTAATGAATCTCAATTCATTAATATAAATTGACTTAATGAATCAAATTTAAATTAGACTCATTCAACAATTGAATCTAATTGAGTCTAACTCAATAAGTTAATTTGAATTAATCTGAATTTAATCCTTGGTGCATCATATGAACTTAATCCTATTGGTTCATCATATGAACCTAGTCTCCATCCACTTGTTCTGTGTGTGTGACCCAATAGGTTCTTGTAACGTTGGCAATGCTTCTAAACTCCTTTAGAAACATAAGCAATGAGCGGCATCTAGCAATACATCATTGCTACCCAAGTTACAAGAATGTTGAGATCCAACATCACCTTTGACTATTAATTGTGACTCCTCACAATATATGACAAGTGTCCTTCTATCCTAGACAGATATTGATCAATGTGAGACATAGACCGTGTCATCCTCTGACCAATCTAAATCTTGAACTCCAAGTAGACTTACTCAATCAAATGAGCTCAATATCTCATATTGACTCATTTGGGTATGGCCATACACTTCGTGGGCTTACTCTATCAAGAATATCGATGTCACTCCCGTCATATAGGAGGGATAGATCCCATCTACATTACTCACATCCCTCTGCATAATTCGTTACATACCCAGTAATCGCCTTTATATTCCACCCAGTTACGGGTGACGTTTGACGAAACCAAAGTACATAACTCCTTATGTAGGGATCCATGGTGACTTCAGGTCCAAGGACTAATAGTCATACTAATAGCCACATGAGAAAGTATATGACACTCATATAACGATCCATGATACTTTCTCATGGCGGGTCATTCAGTATACATTCTCTAATGTATACCCATGTGTCAACTTGATATCTCTATATCCATGACTTGTGAGATCAAGTCATCGAGTTGACCTACATGCTAGTCTTATTGAATTAACATTGTCCCTGAATGTTAATACTCGACTAGGAATGATTAAGAGTAGTGTTCCCTATATCATCTCACTATCGGTTCAACTAACCGATTGATATAGGTGAGAACCATCTACTCAAGGACATTATTATACTTAGTTTATTTGGCACAAATACAAGTAAGTATAATAACCAAAATCCAAATGCCTTTATTAATATACAAGAATATGATACAATGAGTCCATACAATCATCAAATGATTGGCTCTAGGACTCTAACTAGCAGTCCAGGACATCAATCCAGTGATCTTTCATCACCACATCAACTCCAGAAGCAAAGGATTGGATTCGAAGATCACTCATCATCGTTGGATAAGCATACTTCTTCTTTCTCTCTCTTCGTGTTGAGAATTTGTATGTTTATATATATCATGTCTTCGGGTTTTTCTCTGGCGTCTATGGAGTAGAGTCTTTGTTCTAGGATGAGGGAGTAATTGTGGATTAGTTTTGATGTAAGACTCATATTATGCTTATATTCATTGGATGATTTCGCTTGCTTTGTTTCGACTACTCGATCTCTTTGTCGTGTTGATTGATTGTGTAGGAATTTCCAACCTCGTAGAGGTAATACCTTAGATCGTACACCCGAGGGGCCCTAGTGACAGGGGTAACCCGTTCACGGACATCTAGGGTACTTCTTTGAAAGGAGAGGCGACTCCTCCACAAGGAAGTAAGAGTCCAAACTAAGCTTCTTAATTCTATCCTTGATAACATCAATTAGAGTCGTGTCCTTGTGATCTACCGAGGTGCCCTAGTAACAGGGGTTAACCGTAACAGGATTTCATAGGGATCGTCTTTGTTTGGTGATTAAGGATAGTTGCTTTAGCTTCCGACGAATGCATGCTAATTGACAGTGAGTATATGTGATACATCAATACCACCACAATAAAACCGAACTCCTAGAACTCTTCATTAACCAGGTTGATTTTTTTCTCGTTGCTAGTTCTCGTGTTCGCTTTCTAATCTTTTTTCTTAGATTACTTACAACCATTGATAGTGTAGCTAATCCTAAGTGTACCATCACTAGTGCTTATGACCAGTCCTCGTGGGATCGATAATCTTTAATACTGACAATGAATCTGTGCACTTGCAGAATCATAACAGGTTCCCAAATCCTGCTTAGAATAAATTATTTTAAGGTTAAAATTTGCAGAAAGAAAATTAAATGTTTAATTCCTTTAAAAGGCTTTGTCTAGAAGTGGTTGTTGTTCTAATATCCAAGAAGGCCTAGTGTCTCACCACAGTTTGGAAGCCAATTATTGAAATGAATGTTTAATTGACTAACTGATAAATAGTTAGCTGTTATAATTTTTTTTAATTTGCCCAATCTAAAAATATTTGTTATTTACTCAAAAATGGTAGTTTTTAAAATATAAGTTTTTTTGGAATTTATTTTCTGCTTAAGTTAACTCATTTGTGCAAAATATTATATCTTAGAAATTAAAAATATCTCACTGAGTTATTTTTACAAAATTTGTATTTTTGAGAATTTATCATTTTCTTTGCCTAATAAATTTTTTATGAAATTTTTTGACTGTTCTGTGAATTTTCTATTAAAATAATAACTTTTAATATTAAAAATACTCAAAAACTCAATTTTTGAAAATTTGTTTTTTTTTCAAAAATACTTGCTCTATTACACTCTCATAAAATTTTTCAAAATTATTCAAACTTCAAAACTATTCTTAAGTAATTTTTTTTAAGAAAATACATCTTTCTATAGAAAATAATTATTTACTACTTAAATTATCTTATTTTCTTGTGAAAATTTTAGTACTATTTTGAATATGTTTGATTAACCTTCTTAAAAAATTTTAAAAATTTTCAACAAATAAAATAATATTTAAAATAATTTTTGTTTAAAAATTGCTCTTAAATCATAAAAATCAGAATTTCGAGTATAAATTTCAAAACTTTCCTAAGTGTTAGTCACCATTTTTAAATTTCAAGTATAAATACCTTAGACTTTAATTTCAACTTATTTTAGTAAAACCCCTATTTTTAATGTGATCAAAGGGGGAGAGTTAGAAGTTAAGTTTAAGAGGGTGGTATATTTTTCAAAATATTGCATATCTACTTTTTCAAAACTTGCAATTTCATTTAATGTATTTAATTTAATATTTTATTTTATCCTAACTTAACTTGGGTTGATGCACATCAAAAAGGGAGAGATTGTAAGTATATCGTGATAGTTTTGATGTGATTAATCAAGTCAAGTTAGGTCATGTTGTTATCTGATGCCTTGTGTCTAAGTGTGCAGGAACTTAGGAGCACAAGAGGTCGAGCGAAAGATGCAGCTAGCAAGAAGGACGACATGGGAGAGAGACAACGAGCTCGGTGTGTCCAAGGGACGAGGCACCGTGGAAGAGTACACTGGTGGATGAGAAGGAGGCGTATGACATTTATGAGGGACGAGAAGCCGAAGCGGAAGACTACTCGAGAAGGCCAGGAAATGAGTTTAGGTGAGACCTATTTCGGATGGCTGAAATCACCCAAATGAGTGGAGCCGAAGAGAGAACCCGGACAAAAGCCAACCTACTAGTTGACTTGGTATAGGCACCCAAATCAACTAGGCACCTCCGGGATACCTCACAGTCTGAGCTCCAGGAACCCTTCTAGGTGTCCGGATCAAAAATTTATCAAAACATGCTGGGGCTCGATCCGGTGCGATGAGGATAAAATTCTATCCATGTCTAGGCCCTGATCAGGGCTATAAATATAGTTTTAATCCTAGTATCCTAAAACATCACTTGTAAATCATTCTCTTTTTGTTCTGTTACTGTGTGTGAGCCATAAATGTTGTAAGAGCCTACTCTGCCCAAAGGAGATCTTCATAGTGTGTTTCATTTACCTTGGATTAGTAATCCTCTAATTGCAATAAAGTAATTCTTTATGTGCCTATGTCTTTGATTTGTATGCTTCTTTATTCTTTTTATCCAAGTGTTTGCTCTAATAAGCTATAAGTCAAGAAAGGTTTTTGTTTTTATCTTTCAGGGCTTTTCCCCCCCCCCCCCCCCCTCTCTCTAGCCGGCTACCAGGGGACCAACTGAATCATATACTATGAGGGTTTAGGGATAAATAAAAAGGAGAACTCGACCCTCTGACCTATGGAAACTTGAGACATGGAGAGTCAGATACAAAAGTGCAACCCAATTTGCCACGAGGAACCCTAGGCGATCATAGAACTCAATGGACCAAACCTAATTTGTTGTCACACAGTAGGAAAATAGGGTAATTAGGAGTCATGAGATCTAGTGATGGGTGATCCCACTTATGTTATGATCACTAATTATGATCCTTGATTTGTGTAGATTTTATACACTTGTTTAGCATGTTTTAACGCACATTCTTATATTTTATACATGCTTTATTTATGCACTTTCAAGTTCCTTGCTTTGCTTTTAGCATAATTACTCTTCTTCATTCAGAGATCTGCTCTTGTGCATTTTATGCTTTCAGGAGTCAAATTTGATGAAGAATTGATGCTCATAGCCAATTCTATGATCAAACGAAGGAATACAACATTGGCAATGAGTGCTACACGGCCTTGCAAAGGGGAATGGCCCTAGCTGTGTG
Organism: Zingiber officinale; assembly: GCF_018446385.1. Classification (NCBI taxonomy): domain Eukaryota; kingdom Viridiplantae; phylum Streptophyta; class Magnoliopsida; order Zingiberales; family Zingiberaceae; genus Zingiber; species Zingiber officinale. Next base: position 62,438,329 of record NC_055992.1, read on the forward strand.
GTTATGACAGGGCCGTGTAGCATCAACAGCAAGGGAGAGTGCCTTGGTCGTGTGGAGATGACATGGCCATGCCACCTTTTCAAGCCCGCCAGTACACGACTGTGTATGATTACACGATCGTGCAGCCTTTCCAAAGCCAAAAAATGGCATGGCCGTGTGTGCTACACGACCGTGTAGCACTTCCAGAGATAGAAATTGGCTAGGCCGTGTGGATTTGCACGACCGTGTAAAAAGATAGAAGCAGAGCATGGCACGACCGTATGACCTTGGCCGAGAAGAGGAATTCCCTAGCCGTGTGGATCTCACACGGCCGTGCCTGTAACACCCCTAGAAAGCCTAGATAAGAAAGTAAGGATAATGAGAGTTTGAAGGTAGTGAAAAGAAGGTGTAAATATTCTAAGTTGAATATTAAGATGGGAAGGATTTAGATGATTAAAACTTTATGAAAGAAAATAAAGTTGAGAATATAAATCATCTATATTTATAATACATGGAATTAATGTAAACAAAAGGAAGGAATATGAGATAATATATATGTGTATGAAATATTTATGCATAATGCATAATATGGTGATATATGAATTATTATGTACAAAAGAATATCAATAATATGTTAGAAGAGAAATAGGATTGAACCTTGGACCTCTTGTAAGGAACATGTATATGATATCAAAGGGGATAGGAGAATTATTGATAAGGAGAGAAAGGACTAAGTAATTAAGAATAAGAAAGGATTCTTTTTACTTAAAAGGAAAAGGAAGTAAAAAGAAGTAAAAATATACATAACCAAGTTTTGATCCTTGGTTCTCTTGTGGATGTATGCATATGTTAACCAAGTGTGATAGGAGAGGATATTGTAAGAGGAGAGATAGGAATTTTAATTAAAGGAAAGAAAAGAGAGAAATTAAAGGAAAGAAAAGAGAGAACTCAAGAAGCATTTCTCTAGAATATTCTTATCATTAAAGAGGAGAAATAAATAAGGAGGATGAATCAAGTCAAGTTTTCCTCCCCTCATTTTAGTATAAATAGGCATGGAGGGGTGGCTTCATCCTCAACTCACTCTCCTCCTCTTCTCCTAGAGGTGCCGAGACACTCCCTCTTTTCTTTCTTTCTTTTTGTTGTCGAGCAACACAAGAGGAAGAAGCCTCCTCTTCTTCCTCCTCCTCTCCACCAAAAGACCTAGCCACTTCTTCCTCCATTGGTGCCGAGCAAAGCAAGCAAGGAAGAAAGGTCCACAAGCAAGTTCTCAACTCTAGGAAACTTAAGCAAAGAAGGTAAGCTTCCCCTCACCTGTGGTACATGGCTTTTATGTGATTTTCGGATTTATAAGGATTAGAAAACCTAGGAAAGAATTTAAGAAAATTCGGCTAAAGAAAAGGTTTTCAAATCTAAGATGATTTAAACAAGACCTCATTTAATGATAAGATTTTCTATGCTATGTAGAAGGATTCTTTTCCATGATTTTATACTGATATGATGTATGATCAGAGGAGTATCTAACCCTAGGATTTAACCAAAAATATTTTAAAGAGGCTAGGAAGATTATAGTCTAACCAAACTAGTGCAAGGTTCCTTCTATGAAATGCTAAGGACCTTTCTATGGTTTTCTTGCTTGGAAATTAATTGGAACCAAAAGAAAACTCACTTGTATGCTTCGGACCAGAAAGGTTAAGGATTAGAAAGACTAAACATGCTCCTATGATAGGATATAAAGTTTCTTAAAGGGTGTTCACATTGCTAGAAACTCATGAACTCTTTTTAGGATTTTTCGGCCATGATAAAAGGGATAGCTTAGATTAGCCTAAACAAAAATATTAATATGCTCAAGACCTCTGTGATATTATGATATGAAAGTTGATTAATGCTCTCATGTTTAATTGGAATGTAGAAAATTAGTTACATGATATAAGACATGTAAGATCACAAGAGTCCTAGCTTGTTTATGATCCAATTTTGTGTATGATGTTCTTAGTAACTTTTGCCATGATATTTACATAGGCATTCCATGCTTTAGGCCACTTAAGAAACCTAGCTTAAGGACTGGTAGGTTTCGGCCATGAAGGAAAATAAAAGAAAAAGGGAAAGAAACCTAGGAAATGCTATACATAATGAGAAGAAATGAAATTATGTTATGTAATATGCCATGATATGTTATAGCATAGGAAATGCTATACATAATGAGAAGAAATGAAATTATGTTATGTAATATGCCATGATATGTTATAGCATAGGAAATGCTATACATAATGAGAAGAAATGAAATTATGTTATGTAATATGCCATGATATGTTATAGCATAGGAAATGCTATACATAATGAGAAGAAATGAAATTATGTTATGTAATATACCATGATATGTTATAGCATAGGAAATGCTATACATAATGAGAAGAAATGAAATTATGTTACGTAATATGCCATGATATGTTATAGCATAGGAAATGCTATACATAATGAAAAGAAATGAAATTATGTTACGTAATATGCCATGATATGTTATAGCATAGGAAATGCTATACATAATGAGAAGAAATGAAATTATGTTACGTAATGATATGTTATAGCATAGGAAATGTTATACATAATGAAAAGAAATGAAAAAGGAAATGCATGAAAGATTGTTAGGGACATGATATGATAGTTATGCATGATAAGTTATTTTTTTTGTATGGTTTGTACCAAGGGTGGGCTCCGTAAACAACCCGGGGTCGATGGAGTAAGACTCTGGCCTCGTCAGTAATGGGCCTCTAAATGCCCTAGGTCGATGGAGTAAGACTCGAGCCTAATATATATGCATGTTAGGGTTCAAGACTTGCTACCTTGGACCTACCTATGAAGCGTGCGCATTATGTATGTGGTACAAACCGGTATCCCCTCTAATGATGATATTAATTTCAAGTACTTATAAGTATAAGTTTTCAAATTCATGATGCATTGCCTACATATGTGCTTGAATTATCTGATGATTAGATATAATGTCATGTGATATTATATGAATATGAATATGATACCCTTGTATGTCGTATGCTTATGATACCTCGCATGATATTGATATGCAATGATATGAATTCGGTTTTAGTGAGTAGGAAAGGAATTTACTGAGCCATGAGTGCTCATAGCTTACTTTCCTTGTACCGCAGATATGGGGGACGGTTATTCGGAACGACGGAGCAGCAGGAGGAGCAGATAGTGATGTGTGTGGTGGTGGCTCGGCAAGAACGATTCGGACAAATTAATATTTTTAGTTATATGATCAATATATGCACATTCGAACTAATCAGAATATGTGATATCATGCTTATTTAAATAAAAGGAATGATTTAAAATTTTCCGCTGTTATAGTATAACTAAAGCATGTACGTAAGTAGTATAAGATCGTAGCACCGCCCTTGGGTAAGAAGGGTGGGCGTTACAGGTGGTATCAGAGCGAAGTTTTGCCAGCTCACTACACACACATCAAGCTCCTTCCTGTCGCTCCAAGTAAGTACAGTTGCTTAATTTATTTATATGCAAAAATTAATATGATACTCTAGGATACATGAATAATAGTCTAGGAAGGATACCTTAAGCTATACCCTAGAGAAGGGTGCATGATGGCAAGTATGTGTTAAAAATAGTATGATACTCTAGGATGCATGAATGGTAGCCTAGGAAGGATACCTTAAGTTATACCCTAGAAAATGGTGCAAGATGATAAGTAGGTGATATTCTAGGATGCATGAATGGTAGCCTAGATACAAGAACCTTAGGCTATAACATAAGAAGGAATCTGAGCAGAAATTGTCATTCTAAGTTCGGGGACGAACTTTCAATAAGTAGGGGAGTTTGTAACACCCCTAGAAAGCCTAGATAAGAAAGTAAGGATAATGAGAGTTTGAAGGTAGTGAAAAGAAGGTGTAAATATTCTATGTTGAATATTAAGATGGGAAGGATTTAGATGATTAAAACTTTATGAAAGAAAATAAAGTTGAGAATATAAATCATCTATATTTATAATACATGGAATTAATGTAAACAAAAGGAAGGAATATGAGATAATATATATGTGTATGAAATATTTATACATAATGCATAATATGGTGATATATGAATTATTATGTACAAAAGAATATCAATAATATGTTAGAAGAGAAATAGGATTGAACCTTGGACCTCTTGTAAGGAACATGTATAGGATATCAAAGGGGATAGGAGAATTATTGATAAGGAGAGAAAGGACTAAGTAGTTAAGAATAAGAAAGGATTCTTTTTACTTAAAAGGAAAAGGAAGTAAAAAGAAGTAAAAATATACATAACCAAGTTTTGATCCTTAGTTCTCTTGTGGATGCATGCATATGTTAACCAAGTGTGATAGGAGAGGATATTGTAAGAGGAGAGATAGGAATTTTAATTAAAGGAAAGAAAAGAGAGAAATTAAAGGAAAGAAAAGAGAGAACTCAAGAAGCATTTCTCTAGAATATTCTTATCATTAAAGAGGAGAAATAAATAAGGAGAATGAATCAAGTCAAGTTTTCCTCCCCTCATTTTAGTATAAATAGGCATGGAGGGGTGGCTTCATCCTCAACCCACTCTCCTCCTCTTCTCCTAGAGGTGCCGAGACACTCCCTCTTTTCTTTCTTTCTTTTTGTTGCCGAGCAACACAAGAGGAAGAAGCCTCCTCATCTTCCTCCTCCTTGTAATACCCCGGTTCTGAGATTCTGGTTAAGTAAATCTTAAAAGGTTAGATGGTACTATCCATATCACCAAGGTGCACCTTCCTTTTCGGAAGCCCAAACTTAAGAACTCCAAAGTTAAGCGTGCTTGGCTTGGAGAAATCTGAGGATGGGTGACCTCCTGGGAAGTTTTCCAGGGTGCGTGCGAGTGAGGACAAAGCACGCTGAAAGGACCTTCGGTGGTCTGTGGAGCTAGTCATCAAACCGATAGGTAATTCTGGTGTCGTTTCTGGTTCGGTTCGGGTGGGGCCCGCCCGGGCCAGGGCGTTACAGACCATGAGTGCGCCTGTGGTAGGAGCACCCAGGGCACCACCTAGCGAGGGAGATTCTGGGATTTGTTTGTGGTGTGATTTGTGGTTACACAACGAGGACGTTGTGTCTTTAAGTGGGGGTGATTGTAATACCCCGGTTCTGAGATTCTGGTTAAGTATGACTTAAAAGGTTAGATGGTACTATCCATATCACCAAGGTGCACCTTCCTTTTCGGAAGCCCAAACTTAAGAACTCCAAAGTTAAGCGTGCTTGGCTTGGAGAAATCTGAGGATGGGTGACCTCCTGGGAAGTTTTCCAGGGTGCGTGCGAGTGAGGACAAAGCACGCTGAAAGGACCTTCGGTGGTCTGTGGAGCTAGTTATCAAACCGATAGGTAATTCTGGTGTCATTCCTGGTTCGGTCTGAGGGGGCCCGCCCGGGCAGGGGCGTTACACTCCTCTCCACCAAAAGACCTAGCCACTTCTTCCTCCATTGGTGCCGAGCAAAGCAAGCAAGGAAGAAAGGTCCACAAGCAAGTTCTCAACTCTAGGAAACTTAAGCAAAGAAGGTAAGCTTCCCCTCACCTGTGGTACAAGGCTTTTATGTGATTTTCGGATTTATAAGGATTAGAAAACCTAGGAAAGAATTTAAGAAAATTCGGCTAAAGAAAAGGTTTTCAAATCTAAGATGATTTAAACAAGACCTCCTTTCATGATAATATTTTCTATGCTATGTAGAAGGATTATTTTCCATGATTTTATACTGATATGATGTATGATCAGAGGAGTATCTAACCCTAAGATTTAACCAAAAATATTTTAAAGAGGCTAGGAAGATTATAGTCTAACCAAACTAGTGCAAGGTTCCTTCTATGAAATGCTAAGGACCTTTCTATGGTTTTCTTCCTTGGAAATTAATTGGAACCAAAAGAAAACTCACTTGTATGCTTCGGACCAGAAAGGTTAAGGGTTAGAAAGACTAAACATGCTCCTATGATAGGATATAAAGTTTCTTAAAGGGTGTTCACATTGCTAGAAACTCATGAACTCTTTTTAGGGTTTTTCGGCCATGATAAAAGGGATAGCTTAGATTAGCCTAAACAAAAATATTAATATGCTCAAGACCTCTGTGATATTATGATATGAAAGTTGATTAATACTCTCATGTTTAATTGGAATGTAGAAAATTAGTTACATGATATAAGACATGTAAGATCACAAGAGTCCTAGCTTGTTTATGATCCAATTTTGTGTATGATGTTCTTAGTAACTTTTGCCATGATATTTACTTAGGCTTTCCATGCTTTAGGCCACTTAAGAAACCTAGCTTAAGGACTGGTAGGTTTCGGCCATGAAGGAAAATAAAAGAAAAAGGGAAAGAAACCTAGGAAATTCTATACATAATGAGAAGAAATGAAATTATGTTATGTAATATGCCATGATATGTTATAGCATAGGAAATGCTATACATAATGAGAAGAAATGAAATTATGTTATGTAATATGCCATGATATGTTATAGCATAGGAAATGCTATACATAATGAGAAGAAATGAAATTATGTTATGTAATATGCTATGATATGTTATAGCATAGGAAATGCTATACATAATGAGAAGAAATGAAATTATGTTATTTAATATACCATGATATGTTATAGCATAGGAAATGCTATACATAATGAGAAGAAATGAAATTATGTTACGTAATATGCCATGATATGTTATAGCATAGGAAATGCTATACATAATGAAAAGAAATGAAATTATGTTACGTAATATGCCATGATATGTTATAGCATCGGAAATGCTATACATAATGAGAAGAAATGAAATTATGTTACGTAATGATATGTTATTGCATAGGAAATGCTATACATAATGAAAAGAAATGAAAAAGGAAATGCATGAAAGATTGTTAGGGACATGATATGATAGTTATGCATGATAAGTTATTTTTTTTGTATGGTTTGTACCAAGGGTGAGCTCCGTAAACGCCCCGGGGTCGATGGAGTAAGACTCGGGCCTCGTCAGTAATGAGCCTCTGAATGCCCTAGGTCGATGGAGTAAGACTCGGGCCTAGTATGTATGCATGGTAGGGTTCAAGACTTGCTACCTTGGACCTACCTATGAAGCGCGCGCATTATGTATGTGGTACAAACCGGGATCCCCTCTAATGATGATATTAATTTCAAGTACTTATAAGTATAAGTTTTCAAATTCATGATGCATTGCCTACATATGTGCTTGAATTATCTGATGATTAGATATAATGTCATGTGATATTATATGAATATGAATATGATACCCTTGTATGTCGTATGCTTATGATACCTCGCATGATATTGATATGCAATGATATGAATTCGGTTTTAGTGAGTAGGAAAGGAACTTACTGAGCCATGATTGCTCATAGCTTACTTTCCTTGTACCGCAGATATGGGGGACGGATATTCGGAACGACGGAGCAGCAGGAGGAGCAGATAGTGATGTGTGTGGTGGTGGCTCGGTAAGAACGATTCGGACAAATTAATATTTTTAGTTATATGATCAATATATGCACATTTGAACTAATCAGAATATATGATATCATGCTTATTTAAATAAAAGGAATGATTTAAAATTTTCCGCTGTTATAGTATAACTAAAGCATGTACGTAAGTAGTATAAGATCGTAGCGCCGCCCTTGGGTAAGAAGGGTGGGCGTTGCAGTGCCCTGGGTCGTGTGGCGCCCAAATCCCCTCTTCTATATATAGTAGGGCTTCTCCTCTTTGAAAGGGGAGGCTCTCCCTTTGGGGAGATCAGTTCTTGGGCGCGGTTCCTATTATTCAAGAGGCGTTTTCCATCCAAGATTCGACTCTGGGAGCATTGGATTGGTTCTGAAGATCACTCATCGTATTGAGATAAGCGTTCCTATTCTATCATCTTGATTTGGATCGGAATGATTAGGATCTTTTCGTCTTCGGTTCTTTTCTTGTACTCTATGGAGTAGATTTCTCTGTTCTAGGATGAAGGGAGTAATTGTGATGTAAATTGATGTAAGATTCAAGGTTTGCCATTTTCTTGATTCAAGGATGTTGTTATGTTTTGTATCAATCAATCTTGTGTGGATTGTTGTGTTTTGTGCCTAATTACCATTCTTGATTGGTTGTTTGTATGTATTGTGGAATCTTGTTGAGGAATTCTCTAAATTGTATGACCGAGGGGCGTCGTGACAGGGTTGTCCTGCTAACGGACATTTACGGGATCACCTTGAGGGGTGAAGTAAGAACCTACAAAGAAGTAGGACGGATTGATATGCTGAATTCTATATCAGGGGCGTCGTGACAGGGCTGCCCCGCTAACGGACTTCATAGGGATCATAACTCTGATTGCTTAAGGTTTAGATGTTAGTCCTTGATCGGTGTTTTCTGCAAGAAATAACCGGTAACTTCTTACAAACACATTACAATTGAGGACAATAATTGGTAGATTGTATTACATTGATGAGTATCACAAAGAAATCAAAACTCCTAGAACCTTTACAAAACTGAGTTTCTACATTTAACCCTTACTTCAAATCTTTAGTTGTATGACCTTTTAATCATTTGTTTAGCTAATTCGCTTTTGAGACATCTTTAGTGATTATAACCAGTCCCTGTGGATTCGATATTCTCTTATTAATGACGACGTAACCGTACACTTGCAGTGACGTAACAAGTTTTTGACTACGTCTATAACATTAGAGATTATCATTTGAGTTAGACTATACTTTTCTTTTTTTTTCTTACATCTAACTTGTAACTAGTTTTTTTTTCATTTCTATTTTGCATTCTTTCTTTACATTCGTTATTCTATAATTCTTCTTGTAAATCAAATTCTTTGCATTCTTTTATTGAAAGCAAATTCTTTAATCTTGTTCTTATATGCAAAGATCTAATCTTGCAGGAGAATTATTTTCTCTTGATCTCAAGATTGATAGAACATTTCATAGAAGGAAAATCTTACAAAGACATCAAGAAGAGCAAGAACAATCTTGCAGTACCTTATGCCAGAGGGTTCCGTTCAATTATTACAGGACCCTCTGTTGAAGCAAATAACTTTGAGATCAAGCCTGCAATAATCAATATGGTTCAGCAAAATCAGTTTGGAGGTGGACCGCATGAAGATCCCAATCAGCATTTGGAAGTCTTTTATGAAATTTGCGGTACCATGAAAATGAATGGTGTTCCTTCTGAAGCTATTAAATTATTACTGTTTGGGTTTTCTTTACGAGATAGAGCTAAACAATGGTTGAATTCTTTACCTCGTAATAGCATTATCACTTGGGAGCAATATGAGCAGTACTCCTTAGATAAGTTCTATCCCCCAAGCAAAACAGCTCATATGAGAAATCTTATTGTAAGCTTCAGACAATCCGACTCCGAATCTTTATTTGAAGGATACGATAGATACAATAATATGCTCAGACAATTCACACATTATGGATTGGAGAAATGGTTAGTGTTGCACACATTTTATAACGACATCAATTACCATACTAAGATGTCCCTAGATTCAGCTGATGGTGGGGCACTTATGAATAAAAGCTTAGATGAGGCCGAAGAAATCATTGAAAGTGTAGCACAAAACCATCATCAATGGGCAACAAAGAGAAGTGGAGGCTATTCCTTTACAAACCCAACAAAAACATCAAGAAAATTTGATGTAGATGTAGTTACCTTAATGACTGCAAAGCTGGATGCTCTTACAAAGAAACTAGAAAATATGGGGACTAGCACTAATATAGTGAATGCCATAGTATGCTATTGTGAAACATGCAAAAGTTCTGATCATTCTCAAGACTCATGTCCTTTGAGAGCTATTTCTGCACAAATAAATCAATTAGAGCAATGTGACGGCATCATCAGTTTTAATCAACGATAAAACAATCCATATTCCAACACATACAACCTTGGGTGGAATAATCATCCTAATTTTTATTATAGAAATAATCAAGAACAAGGACCATCTATGGGGGCAAAACAAAATCTCCAGTCGGGACAACAAAATTTTCAGCAACAACAACAATCTTCTCAAAGCTATAAGTTTTCTAAAATTGAGAAGATGCTTGAGGAAATTATCTCCAATCAAAATGAAATGAAGCAAGATATTTTGAAGTTAACTCAGAGAATGGATAATTCCGAAAAGCATTAAAAGATTCAAGATAGCCAAATTGCCCAATTAACTTCATCATCTTCAAGAGCACCAGGACAATTTCCCGGAAAACCTGATGTTAATCCAATAGAGCATTACAATCGAATTGAGCTTAGGAGCGGACAGACCTTGGGGGATCCTCAAGTGACTGCTCCAAAAGAGATGAAAGCTGAAGAAGAGCTCTCTCCTCCGGCACCCGAGTCCACTCAAATGCAAGAAGATGAGGAGAGTACCATTAAGGTTGAAGAGACTCTTCCACTAAACCCACAGAGTCAAGTAGTCCCTTTTCCTCAAAGATTAGTGATGCTGAAAAAAGACGAAGAGTTTGGCAGATTTTTGGAAAAAGTTAAAGAAATTTGTGTTGAAGTTCCCTTAATTGATGCAATTTTACAAATGCCAAAGTTTACCAAATTCTTGAAAGACATCATGTCAAACAAAAGAAGAAGGGGAGACATTGAGACCATAACACTTACTGACTTATGCAACACTTTTTTGAGAAGAGCATTTCCCTAGAACTTAAAGATCCAGGAAGCTTTTACATCCCCTGCAGTATAGGATTTGAGTTCATAGAAAAAGCTTTTTGTGATTTGGAGAAAAGTGTTAGCCTCATTCCATATTCAATCTGTAATAAATTTGGTCTCAAAAACTTAAAACTTACTACCATGGTACTATAATTAATTGATCATTAGTGCAGGTATCCAATGGGAATTATTGAGGATGTGCCGGTAGAGGTTGGTGGGAATATAACTCCCACATATTTTGTAGTACTGGATATGGTAGAGGACCCGAAGATTTCGATCATATTTGGATGACCTTTCCTTGCAACAGCTGGATCAATAATTGATGTTAAAACCCATAAACTTTCATTAGTAATTAGTAAGGAAAGGTTGGAGTATGATTTGTCTAACTCTTCTAACCATGTTTCTTCTTTTCTATTAAGTGTTTGCAGCGGGGCAGATGCTTATGAGTTTGAGGATTGGAATTTCCATCCTCATGGGAGGCCATCAGATGAGGAACATGATCTAGCGAGTGAAATTGGGAGGGGCCTCCCAATAAAAATGAAAAATATATCTACCCTCCAAGGGCAAGGAAAAGAGAAAAGGAGTAAAAAGATCGGTCGAGCTAAAGACTTTAAACAAGCACATCTTGGGAGGCAACCCAAGGGTTCATTTAGTATTTTTTAGTTAAAGTTTTTCATTTCATTAGTTAGTACTTTAAATTTTCCATTACTTTTGTTTTCAGGTTGTAATTTTTCTTCCATGAGCTGGCCATGACCATTTTATGGGCATGGAAGCATTGGAGAAGTTGAGAAGGAGCAAGATCATCTAATATTAAGTAAAACAGAGCTTGGTTGTGTGTCATACACGGCCGTGTATGACTTGCAGAGAAGGAGGATGCATGGGTCATGTCTGACACGGCCGTGTAAGGATTCTCGAGAAGAAAAATTGCTTAGTTGTGTCTCACACACGACCGTGTGATGATTCCAGAAGAGGAGATATTCCCGGTTGTGTCCCAGATGTTGGGATGTATACTATAAGCCTAGCTTTTGTATGAACATCTATTTTGAAATGTTTTTGAAATGAGAATCACTTTGGTCAAATGTCTGCATTTTATATTTATATATATGCCAATGCAGTTGTCCATTTAATTTATATTGTAGATGACATGGTGTGTGGTGCCACACAGAAGATCATGTTATCGGTTCCTTATAAATTATAAAAAGTAGCTCACAACTAAGATGGATTGAGATAAACCATTGTTACGGTTGTAGTGTAATTTTGTATTAGTCTGTCTTGACTATAAAATTACACTAGTACACTATGTGTGTATTGAGCAGGACCATTTGAGGTTGTTCCATTTGTACTGACTATATAAAAGAACATAACCTATGTTATTATGGATGTGCGTCCTCTTAATCCCTATATAATAACAAGTATGTATACTTAGTATTTATTTCTTTAACTTATTAATGGGCGGGATTTATTCGTTAAATTAATAGACCCGATGAGTTGGGAAATAGAACTATTTATATGGTGGGTTGTTGATTATAGAAGAAATCAGTGTCCTAATTATTTAGGTTGATGATGTCCCCTTGAAGAGCTAAGAAGGATTATCATGTAAACCCTGCAGGTGGACTTAGTCCGGCATGATAATGAAGTTGAGAGGTACTAATATTGGAATCAAATGTTAATTAATTGAGTTGTCAGTAACTCATTTAATTAACAGACTGTAAGGAACTAGGGCGCTAAACACGCAAAAGCGCAGCGGAAAACATCTAGTTCCTTTCCAATAGATCCATGAGAAAGAAACCATATACTAAGTACTAATTATTCTACATAAGAAAGTTATACCTTTGTTGCGTGCCCTTCGCAATCCCGACAGCAATGTTTCTTTAGATGCGGATCTTAGCACGATCAAGTGACCGCGCCTCTATGGTATCCACACGAACAAGTAACGTTTGTCTCACAAACTCACAAAGTGGAGAATGAAACAACCAAAGGTTGTGCTAGCAACCCTTTTGGAGGTTTCAGCCAAGTGGAAGAGAGGAGGAGGAAGAAGAGCAAGAGCACCAAAATTTTATCATGAAAATGAATCCAAAATCTCTCTTTTATAGATTCATGAAATTGCCTCATGCCTTAATGTCAATTACCTTGATTGACATTAATATTTGTCTTCATCCAATGCATCCTATACATGAGTAATTCAAATTGTTCTCTCTTCATCCAATGAATCCAATGCATCCAATGCATGCAATACATGAGCAATTCAAATTGTTCACTCATCATCCAATGCATCCAATGCATGAGCAATTCAAGTTGTACACTCCTCTTTCTTCATGAATTTAAATTCATGAAATCATATAATGAGTCCAACTCATTAATCATCAATCCAATTGATTCAATGAGTTTAATTTGAATTGGACTCAATCCAATAGTTGGATTTAATTGAGTCTTACTCAATGAGTCCAATTTGAATTAGACTTAATCCAATGATTCATCATATGAATCTATCTCCATTGACTTGTTCTTTGTGTGTGACCCAATAGGTTTTCGTAACATTGGCAATGTATCCAAATCAACATTTAAATACATAAGCAATTAGTGACATCTAGCAAGGCATCATTGCTACCCAAGTGACAAGAATGTCGAGATCCGACTTAACCTTTCCATGGCTATTATCTTGTATGACTTGGTCCCTCTATCCTTGATATCTAGATTGATCAATGAGGCATAGACCGTGTCATCCTCTTATCAATCTTTGTGTTTCTTGATCTCCAAGTAGACACACTCAAACAAATGAGCTCAATATCTCATATTGACTCATTTACGCATGGTCATGCTTTCTTGTGCCCTACTAACCAAGGGACCCACAGATATCGCTTGTCATATGGAAGAGATAGATCTCATCTACATCACTCGCATCCCTCCGCATAATTTATTGCATACCCAGTGATCGACTTTATAGTCCACCCTATTACGGGTGGCATTTGATGATACCAAAGTATACAACTCTTTATGTAGGGAACCGTAGCGACTTCAAGTCTAAGGACTATTCATACCAATAGTCACATGAGAATGTTTACATACGACTATCCATGAAATATTCTCATGGTAGGTCATTTAGTACATATTCTCTAATATATACCCATGTGTCAACCTAATATCTCATATCCATGACTTGTGAGATCAAGTCATCCGTTGACCTACATGCTGGTTTCAACGCATTAATATTGTCCTTGTATATTAATGCTCGACTAGGAACAGTTAAGAGTAGTGTTCTATGTATATCTACAATATCTCACTATCAATTCAACTAACTGATATGTTATAGATTAGAACCTCCTACTTTAGACATTATTATACTTATTCATTCGGCACTGTATTGCAGTAGATATAATAACCAACTTCGCCTTTATTAATAATGAAACATGATACAAAAGGAGCCCTTTACAATCATCTCATAATTGGTACTAGGGCTAATACTAACAATCTCTCACTAGCGCTAGTGTCAATCATTGAAATATCTAATACCCAGTGACCTAGTATGACCATCATACTTCCTTTGTGCCAAAGCCTTGGTCAAGGGATCCGTAATGTTAGCATCGGTCGATACTCTACATATATTCACATCTCCTCTATCGATGATCTCTTGAATGAGATGGAATCACCGCAGTATATGTTTGGATCTTTGATGAGAACGAGGTTCCTTAGCCTGTGCAATAGCCCCATTATTATCACAAGAGAGGTCCATTAGGTTTGCTATACTAGGAACAACACCAAGTTCGATAATGAACTTCCTGATCCAAATAGCCTCCTTTGCTACAGCTGAAGCAGCAATGTACTCGGCCTCTGTTGTAGATTCAGCTACTGTGTCTTGCTTTGAACTCTTCCAGCTCACAGCATCACCATTTAAGCAAAATACATACCTTGACTGCGATCTATAATCATCCTCGTCAGTTTGGAATCTAGCATCGGTGTAACCCTTTACAACAAGCTCTTCATCCCCTCCAAAGATCAAGAAATAATCTTGAGTCCTTCTCAAGTACTTAAGAATATTCTTGACTGCTGTCCAGTGACCTTCACCTGGATTTGACTGGTATCTGCTCATCATGCTTAATACATACGAGACATCTGGGCAAGTACAAAGCATGACATACATGATAGACCCTATTGCAGATGCATAAGGAATCTGATCCATGCGGTCCCTTTCTTCTTTAGAAGAGGGGCATTGAGTCTTCGAAATACTCACACCATGTGACATGGGTAGGAATCCCTTCATGGAATTCTCCATGGCAAAACGTTTAAGCACCTTGTTAATATATGTACTCTGGCTTAGACCAAGCAATCTTTTAGATCTATCTCTATATATCTTAAGACTTAAAATGTAGGCTTCTTCACCTAAGTCTTTCATTGAAAAGCAATTCCCATGCCAAGTCTTCACTGATTGAAGAGTAGGGATATCATTTCCAATGAGAAGTATGTCATCTACATACAATATGAGAAAGATGACTGTGCTCCCACTAACATTCTTGTAGACACAAGGTTCATCTTCATTTTTAATGAAACCAAATATTTTGATTGCATCATTGAATCGAAGATTCCAGCTTCTAGAAGCTTGCTTTAATCCATAAATGGATCCTTGCAACTTACATACCTTTCCAGCATTCTTGGGATCTACAAAATTCTCAAGTTGTGTCATGTACACATCCTCGAGTAGATTTTCGTTAAGAAATGCAGTTTTGACATCCATCTGCCAGATCTCGTAATCATAAAAGGCTGCAATAGCAAGCATGATCTAAATGGACTTGAGCATCACAACTGGTGAAAAGGTTTCATCATAGTTTATACCATGAATCTACTTGAATCCTTTAGCCACCAATATACCTTTATAGGTATGCATATGACCATCGATGTTTGTCTTCACTTTGAAGACCCACTTACACCCAATGAGTTTGATCCCTTCAGGTGGATCAACCAATGTCCATACTTGGTTAGTGTACATGGATTCCATTTCGGATCTCTTGGCCTCTAGCCATTTCTGAGAATCTGGGCCCTGTACAACTTCTTGATACGATGTAGGCTCATTGAGACCAATAAGCTCTACATCACCATGGTTAGACAAGAGAAAAGAGTATCTCTTAGGTTGACGACGGGTCCTATCAGATCTGCGTAGAGCTTGTGCTACTTGAATAGGTTGTTGCTCCACAAGTTCTTGTGGTGTAACAAAATCATGATCCACAACATCTTGTGGTACCTATTCAGTTTCAATCAAGGCGTCGATGCTAGTTTGTGTATCTTGAATTTCTTCAAGATCGACATTACTCCCACTAGTTTTTCTAGAAATAAATTCTCTTTCTAGAAAGACACCAGTTTTGGCAACAAATACTTTGCCTTGTGTGAGATTATAGAAGTAATATCCCTTTGTTTCCTTGGGATATCCTACAAAATAACACTTGTCTGATTTGGGTCCTAGTTTATCGGAGACTTGTCGTCAAACGTACGCCTCACATCCCCAAATCTTCATGAAATACATCTTGGGACTCTTCCCAGTCCATATCGTATATGGTGTGTTTATGATAACCTTAGATGGAATGCGGATAAGTGTGAAAACGGTCATCTCTAGAGCATGTCCCCAGAAGAAAGCAGGAAGTTCTGTTTGACTCATCATAGTTTGTACCATATCTAATAAAGTACGATTTCTCCGTTCTGATACACCATTCCATTTTGGTGTTCCAAGTGGAGTGAGTTGAGATATAATCCCACACTCAACAAGATGGTCATGAAACTCTTGGCTAAGGTATTCTCCACCTCAATCTAATCGAAGCATCTTAATACTCTTATCAAGTTGATTTTGTACTTTATTCTTGAATTCTTTGAACTTTCAAAGGATTTTGACTTATGTCGCATTAGATACACATAGTCATATCTATTGAAATCATCAGTAAAAGTAATGGTAGCCTCCTCTAGCTTCTATTCTGAAAGGGCCATATACATCTATATGTATGAGTCCTAACAAGTCATTAGCTCTTTATCTATGTCCACTAAATGGAGTCTTTGTCATCTTTCCTTGAAGACCAGATTCGCATATCTCATATGATTCAAAATCAAATGAGTCCAAAAGTCCATCCTTATGGAGTTGGGATATGTGATCTCATTTATGTGACCTAAGCGATAATACCAGAGATATGTTTTGTTCAAATCATTAGACTTGAACTGCTTGGTATTTATGTTATAGATTGGGTTGTCAAAGTCTAGAACATAGAGTCCATTCACAAGATGTGCACTACAATAGAATATTTCATTGAAATAAACGGAACAACATTTGTCCTTTATTACAAATGAGAATCCTTTCTTGTCCAAATAAGAAACAGAGATGATGTTCTTAGTTAAGGCAGGCACATAACAGCACTCTTCAAGTTCTAATACAAGTCCAGTGGGCAAAGATAAGGAATATGTTCCTACAGCTATAGCAGCAACTCTTGCGCCATTACCTACTCATAGGTCCACTTCGCCCTTTGTCAATATTCTACTATTTCTCAAGCTCTGCACGTTAGTACAAATGTGAGATGCACATCGGGTATCTAATACCCATGAAGAAGAAATAGATAGATTGACTTCTATAACATGTATACCTGAGGCAGAAGTTTCACTTTTCTTCCTTTTCACTTCCTCTAGGTATGATTTGCAATTCCTCTTCCAATGTCCGGTCTCACCATAGTGGAAGAAGGTTCCTTCCTTAGCCACCCCACCTTTGGGTTTCAATGCATGAGCTTTGCCCTTACCTTTGGCTTGGATCTTGCCCTTACATTTAGGATTCCATTTGCCTTTGCCCTTTGGCACCTATTAAAATGGTGCTAGGCGTTGCCTTCTTAAGGTTGAATTCAGCAGTTCTCAACATGCTCAACATCTCAGGCAATGGTTTGTCAATTTCATTCATGTTATGTTCATGACAAATTGACTATATCTTTTGGGCAATGATTGCAGAATTAGGTCAGTGGCCAATTCTTGGCCTAGTGGAAATTCCAATCTTTGTAGGTTCTCCATATACCCAATCATTTTGAGCACATAAGGCCCTATGGGACTTCCTTCTTGCATTCTACATTGAAATAGAGCTTTAGAGATCTCAAATCTCTCATGCCTTGCTTGTCCTTGATATAATTGTCTAAGGTGTTCAACCATATCATAAGCATCCATGTTCTCATGTTGCTTCTGAAGCTCAGAGTTCATGGTAGTGAGCATAAGGCACGATACATCTAATACATCATCTTAATTCTTCTTATAAGCATCCTTATCAGCTCTAGTGGCAGTGGTGGGGGGGCTTCAGGAATGGGTTGCTCTAGGACGTATAGTTTTCTTTCTTGCTTGAGAACTATTCTCAAGTTTCTATACCAGTCTAGGAAGTTAGCTCCATTGAGCTTGTCCTTATCAAGGACAGATCGCAGAGAGAGAGTATTTGACGTATTTGACGACATGGTGATCTACAACAATAAAATATAGAAATAAGTATCATATTTTAATCATTTAACTAGGCCTTTAATTAAATGATTCTCCCACTAAATTGTAAATCTTTGGTAGAAGCAAGTCATGGACATGGTTTTATCCACACTACTAGCTCCAAATCCAATCGCGATAACATTTATGTGGGACAAGATCCATATTATACCGTATCTTGAGTTAGCTTTGGCTAATCACCCAAGACTTAGTATAAATTAGGTAGCCAACATTTACCTAATTACATTATATGTAACTCTTGTATCATTGTGTGAACAAGACTATTTGTCCATTTGCCCATCTTATGAAATTTCATTATAACTCATCTTGAGTTAGCTTTGGCTAATCGCCCAAGACTAGTATAATTTTGAATTTCATCGTATGGGATATGCCTCTAAGTTCTCAACTTAGTTAAGTCACACCCAAAGTTTTAGTAGTCGGACATCACAATTGTCCTTCGCACTCAAGCAAGATAAATCGAGTCACTTTGCTTTGGCAAAACCTGACTACAATTGATCGAGTTAGATGTGAGTACCAAACTTTGGTAGGCATATTTAAAAGACCTAATCATGATTAAACTACACATGCATCACATACAATCATAGCATATCATGGCATACATCACATATATGCATAAAACAAATCGTGACATGGTTATGGCCCCATAATCTATGATCCTCTCAAGCCAATGAGAAGATCAAAAGGTCAACCTAGGTAAAAGAATCTTCTCCAAGTGCTTCAAAAGCATCTTCTCCAAGTGCTTCCTTGGTCGTTATCTATTGTTGTCCTTCTCCTTTTTCACTGTTGTCAAGTAGACTTAATCTTTTCTAATTTGTATATTACAAAATCTAAAGAAAACTCGAGTTATAATCGAGTGTAGTCTAAATTTACAACTAGAATAAAAGAAGAGAGGCATGACACGTAGGTCGTATTATGAATTACAACACACATATCCAATTACATCGGGGTTTAAGGGCCATAACCATGCACCATGTCATATAACATTCTCAATCTATTATGACAAAATTTACTATGATTTAAACAACTAATTATGAGCCACAATGCCATGATGATTTCGCTAAAAACCTCTTTGCCGAAACTTGCTCATAATCATGCAAATCATAATAAACTTGTCATGCAATTTCTATATCACATATGAAATTCTACTATAACTTAGTATATGCCTTCGCAATACCACTATAAGGAACTAGGGTGCTAAACACGCAAAAGCGCAGCGGAAAACATCTAGTTCCTTTCCAATAGATCCATACGAAAGGAACCCATATACTAAGTACTAATTATTCTACATGAGAAAGTTATACCTTTGTCGCATGCCCTTCGCAATCCCGACAACAATGTTTCTTTAGATGTGGATCTTAGCACGATCAAGTGGCCGCGCCTCTATGGTATCTACACGAACAAGTCACGTTTGTCTCACAAACTCACAAAGTAGAGAATGAAACAACCAAAGGTTGTGCTAGCAACCCTTTTGGAGGTTTCGGCCAAGTGGAAGAGAGGAGGAGGAAGAAGAGCAAGAGCACCAAAAATTCATCATGAAAATGAATCCAAAAACTCTCTTTTATAGATTCATGAAATTGCCTCATGCCTTAATGTCAATTGCCTTGATTGACATTAATATTTGTCTTCATCCAATGAATCCAATGCATCCAAAGCATGCAATGCATGAGCAATTCAAATTGTTCACTCTTCATCCAATGCATCCAATGCATGAGTAATTCAAGTTGTACACTCCTCTTTCTTCATGAATTCAAATTCATGAAATCATATAATGAGTCCAACTCATTAATCATCAAATATGAAATCATATAATGAGTCCAACTCATTAATCATCAATCTAATTGATTCAATGAGTCTAATTTGAATTGGACTTAATCGAATAGTTGGATTTAATTGAGTCTTACTAAATGAGTCCAATTTGAATTAGACTTAATCCAATGATTCATCATATGAATCCATCTCCATTGACTTGTTCTTTGTGTGTGACCCAATAGGCTCTCGTAACGTTGGTAATGTATCCAAATCAACATTTAAATACATAAGCAATGAGTTACATCTAGCAAGGCATCATTGCTACCCAAGTGACGAGAATGTCGAGATCCGATTTAACCTTTCCGTGGTTATTATCTTGTGTGACTTGGTCCCTCTATCCTTGATATCTAGATTGATCAATGAGGCATAGACCGTGTCATCCTCTTATCAATCTTTGTGTTTATTAATCTCCAAGTAGACACACTCAAACAAATGAGCTCAATATCTCATATTGACTCATTTATGCAAGGCCATACTTTATTGTGTCCTACTAATCAAGGGGCCCACAGATATCGCTTTCGTCATATGGAAGGGACAGATCCATCTACATCACTCACATCCCTCTACATTATTAATTGCATACCTAGTGATCTGTAACGCCCACCCTTCTTACCCAACCAAAGGCGGCGCTACGTTCTTATACTACTTACGTACATGCTTTAGTTATAACAGCGGAAGAATAAAAACTTTAAAGAATTTAATTTATTAAGCATGATATCACATATTCTGATTTGTTCAAATCTGCATATATTGATCATATAACTAAAAATATTAATTTGTCCGAATCGTTCTTGCCGAGCCACCACCACACACATCACTATCTGCTCCTCCTGCTGCTCCGTTGTACATCCAGCTTTCTCTTTTATCTGCGGTACAAGGAAAGTAAGCTATGAGCACTCATGGCTCAGTAAGTTCCTTTCCTACTCACTAAAACCGAATTCATATCATTTCATAGAAGCATGAATATCATATCATAAAA
This sequence comes from Zingiber officinale, assembly GCF_018446385.1. Taxonomy (NCBI): domain Eukaryota; kingdom Viridiplantae; phylum Streptophyta; class Magnoliopsida; order Zingiberales; family Zingiberaceae; genus Zingiber; species Zingiber officinale. The sequence goes on from NC_055992.1 coordinate 62,459,264, forward strand.
CAAATAAATCACAAGCATGAGACATACAAGGGCATCATATTCATATTCATATAATATCACATGACATTATATCTAATCATCAGATAATTCAAGCACATATATAGGCAATGCATCATGAATTTGAAAACTTAAACTTATAAGTACTTGAAATTAATATCATCATCATTTGGGATCCCGGTTTGTACCACATACTTAATGCGTAGGTCCAAGGTAGCAAGTCTTGAGCCCTACCATGCATACATACTAGGCCCGAGTCTTACTCCATCGACCTAGGGCACTCAAAGGCCCATTACTGACGAGGCCCGAGTCTTACTCCATCGACCCCGGGGCGTTTACGGAGCCCACCCTTGGTACAAACCATAAAAATAACTTATCATGCATAACTATCATATCATGTCCTTAATAATCTTTCATGCATTTATTCTTTTTCATTTCTTTTCATTATGTATAGCATTTTCTATGCTATCACATATCATAACATAACTTCATTTCTTTTCATTATGTATAGCATTTTCTATGCTATCACATATCATAACATAACTTCATTTCTTTTCATTATGTATAGCATTTTCTATGCTATCACATATCATAACATAACTTCATTTCTTTTCATTATGTATAGCATTTTCTATGCTATCACACATCATAACATAACTTCATTTCTTTTCATTATGTATAGCATTTTCTATGCTATAACACATCATGGCATATTTCATAATATAACTTCATTATGCATATCATTTCGTAACTAAAGCAATCATTCATTCCAACTTATTATCATATCATTTTCATACAGCATGGCATATTAATTTGTCCGAATCGTTCTTGTCGAGCCACCACCACACACATCACTATCTGCTCCTCCTGCTGCTCCGTTGTACATCCAGCTTTCTCTTTTATCTGCGGTACAAGGAAAGTAAGCTATGAGCACTCATGGCTCAGTAAGTTCCTTTCCTACTCACTAAAACCGAATTCATATCATTTCATAGAAGCATGAATATCATATCATAAAACAAATAAATCACAAGCATGAGACATACAAGGGCATCATATTCATATTCATATAATATCACATGACATTATATCTAATCATCAGATAATTCAAGCACATATATAGGCAATGCATCATGAATTTGAAAACTTATACTTATAAGTACTTGAAATTAATATCATCATCATTTGGGATCCCGGTTTGTACCACATACTTAATGCGTAGGTCCAAGGTAGCAAGTCTTGAGCCCTACCATGTATACATACTAGGCCCGAGTCTTACTCCATCGACCTAGGGCACTCAAAGGCCCATTACTGACGAGGCCCGAGTCTTACTCCATCGACCCCGGGGCGTTTACGGAGCCCACCCTTGGTACAAACCATAAAAATAACTTATCATGCATAACTATCATATCATGTCCTTAACAATCTTTCATGCATTTATTCTTTTTCATTTCTTTTCATTATGTATAGCATTTTCTATGCTATCACATATCATAACATAACTTCATTTCTTTTCATTATGTATAGCATTTTCTATGCTATCACATATCATAACATAACTTCATTTCTTTTCATTATGTATAGCATTTTCTATGCTATCACACATCATAACATAACTTCATTTCTTTTCATTATGTATAGCATTTTCTATGCTATAACACATCATGGCATATTTCATAATATAACTTCATTATGCATATCATTTCGTAACTAAAGCAATCATGCATTCTAACTTATTATCATATCATTTTCATACAGCATGGCATAGACATTTTTTTTTTTGTTCTAGGGTTTCTAGGGCATCTATCCCTTCATGGCCGAACACATAATGATTCATTTAGGTCATACAAACATGTATCACATTCACACATTATCAAGTTTTCATAAGAAGTACTTTTAACCCCTTAGGTTTCATTTCCAAGGCCTCTAGGTCCTTCAAACCTTACTTGGCCGAAATTCATAGAATATAAACTTCCTTTAAGTGGCCTAAAGCATGGGAAACCTAAGTAAATTTCATAGCAAGATTTACTAAGAACATCATACACAAGGTTGGATCATAAACAAGCTAGGACTCTTGTGATCTTACATGTCATAAATCATGTAACTAATTTTCTACATTCCAATTAAACATGAGAGCATTAATCATCTTTCATAACATAATATCACAGAGGTCATTGAGCATATTAGAATTTTGTTTAAGCTTCTCTAAACTATCACCTTACCATGGCCGAAATATTAAGAGTAAGGTTCATGAGTTTCTTTCAACATACAAGTATACAACTCTTAAGAACTTTATATCATGTCATATAAGCATAGTTATTTTAAATTCAAGGTCCTCCTAACCCTAAATTCTTTCTTGGCCGAAACATGAGAGTGGGGTTCTTTTGGTTCCAATCAACTTCCAAGCAAGAAAACCATAGGAAGGTCCTTAGCATTTCATAGAGGGAAACTTGCACTAGTTTGGTTAGACAATAATTTTCCTAACCTATTTACAATATTTTTGATTGAAATTCTAGGGTTACATACACCTCTGATCATGCATCATATATGTATACAAACATAGGGGAAAACTTTCTTTCAAGGCATAGAAAAAGAATCCGAAAATCACATGAAAGCCTTGTACCGCAGGTGAGGGGAAGCTTACCTTCTTTGCTTAAGTTTCCTAGAGTTGAGAACTTGCTTGTGGACCTTTCTTCCTTGCTTGCTTTGCTCGGCACCAATGGAGGAAGCTTGGTCTTTTGGTGGAGAGGGGGAGGAAGAAGAGACTTCTTCCTCTTGTGTTGCTCGGCAACAACAAGAAAGAAAAGAGGGAGAGAGTGAGTTCTCGGCACCAATGGAGGAGAGGAGGAGAATGAGTTGAGGATGAAGTTGAAGTCACCCCTCCATGCCTATTTATACTAAAATGAGGGGAGGAAAACTTGACTTGATTCATCCTCCTCATTTACTTCTCCTCTTAATGAGAAAGAATATGCTAGAGAAATGCTTCTTGAGTTTCTCTCTTTTCTTTTTCTTAATTTCTCTCCTTTCTTTCCTTTAATTATAATTCCCATCTCTCCTTTTACAATATTCACTCCTATCACACTTGGTTAACACATGCATGCATCCACAAGAGAACCAAGGATCAAATCCTTCTCCTAACATATTTTTGTACAAAATAATTCATGTATATGCATTATGCATAAATATTTCATAATATCTCATATCTCTTTTGTTTACATTAATTCCTTGCATTATAAATCATGTTTAGAACTTTATATTCTCAACTTTATTTTCTTTCATAAAGTTTTTAATCATCTAAATCCTTCCCATCGTAACATTCAACGTAGACTATCTACACATTCTTTTCATTACATTCGTACTCTCATTGCCCTTACTTTATCTAGGCTTTCTAGGGGTGTTACAAACTCCCCTACTTATTGAAAGTTCGTCCCCGAACTTAAAATAACAATTTCTGCTCCGATTCCTTCTTATGTTATAGCCTAAGGTTCTTGTATCTAGGCTACCATTCATGCATCCTAGAATATCACCTACTTATCATCTTGCACCATTTTCTAGGGTATAACTTAAGGTATCCTTCCTAGGCTACCATTCATGCATCCTAGAGTATCTTACTATTTTTAACACATACTTGTCACAATGCACCCTTCTCTAGGGTATAGCTTAAAGTATCCTTCCTAGGCTATTATTCATGTATCCTAGAGTATCATACTAATTTTTGCATATAAATAAATTAAGCAACTGTACTTACTTGGAGCGACAGGAAGGAGCTTGATGTGTGTGTAGTGAGCTGGCAAAACTTCGCTCTGATACCACCTGTAACGCCCACCCTTCTTACCCAACCAAAGGCGGCGCTACGTTCTTATACTACTTACGTACATGCTTTAGTTATAACAGCGGAAGAATAAAAACTTTAAAGAATTTAATTTATTAACCATGATATCACATATTCTGATTTGTTCAAATCTGCATATATTGATCATATAACTAAAAATATTAATTTGTCCGAATCGTTCTTGCCGAGCCACCACCACACACATCACTATCTGCTCCTCCTGCTGCTCCGTTGTACATCCAGCTTTCTCTTTTATCTGTGGTACAAGGAAAGTAAGCTATGAGCACTCATGGCTCAGTAAGTTCCTTTCCTACTCACTAAAACCGAATTCATATCGTTTCATAGAAGCATGAATATCATATAATAAAACAAATAAATCACAAGCATGAGACATACAAGGGCATCATATTCATATTCATATAATATCACATGACATTATATCTAATCATCAGATAATTCAAGCACATATATAGGCAATGCATCATGAATTTGAAAACTTATACTTATAAGTACTTGAAATTAATATCATCATCATTTGGGATCCCGGTTTGTACCACATACTTAATGCGTAAGTCCAAGGTAGCAAGTCTTGAGCCCTACCATGCATACATACTAGGCCCGAGTCTTACTCCATCGACCTAGGGCACTCAAAGGCCCATTACTGACGAGCCCCGAGTCTTACTCCATCGACCCCGGGGCGTTTACGGAGCCCACCCTTGGTACAAACCATAAAAATAACTTATCATGCATAACTATCATATCATGTCCTTAACAATCTTTCATGCATTTATTCTTTTTCATTTCTTTTCATTATGTATAGTATTTTCTATGCTATCACATATCATAACATAACTTCATTTCTTTTCATTATGTATAGCATTTTCTATGCTATCACATATCATAACATAACTTCATTTCTTTTCATTATGTATAGCATTTTCTATGCTATCACACATCATAACATAACTTCATTTCTTTTCATTATGTATAACATTTTCTATGCTATAACACATCATGGCATATTTCATAATATAACTTCATTATGCATATCATTTCGTAACTAAAGCAATCATGCATTCCAACTTATTATCATAGCATTTTCATACAGCATGGCATAGACATATTTAATTTTTGTTCTAGGGTTTCTAGGGCATCTATCCCTTCATGGCCGAACACATAATGATTCATTTAGGTCATACAAACATGTATCACATTCACACATTATCAAGTTTTCATAAGAAGTACTTTTAACCCCTTAGGTTTCATTTCCAAGGCCTCTAGGTCCTTCAAACCTTACTTGGCCGAAATTCATAGAATATAAACTTCCTTTAAGTGGCCTAAAGCATGGGAAACCTAAGTAAATTTCATAGCAAGATTTACTAAGAACATCATACACAAGGTTGGATCATAAACAAGCTAGGACTCTTGTGATCTTACATGTCATAAATCATGTAACTAATTTTCTACATTCCAATTAAACATGAGAGCATTAATCATCTTTCATAACATAATATCACAGAGGTCATTGAGCATATTAGAATTTTGTTTAAGCTTCTCTAAACTATCACCTTACCATGGCCGAAATATTAAGAGTAAGGTTCATGAGTTTCTTTCAACATACAAGTATACAACTCTTAAGAACTTTATATCATGTCATATAAGCATAGTTATTTTAAATTCAAGGTCCTCCTAACCCTAAATTCTTTCTTGGCCGAAACATGAGAGTGGGGTTCTTTTGGTTCCAATCAACTTCCAAGCAAGAAAACCTTAGGAAGGTCCTTAGCATTTCATAGAGGGAAACTTGCACTAGTTTGGTTAGACAATAATTTTCCTAACCTATTTACAATATTTTTGATTGAAATTCTAGGGTTACATACACCTCTGATCATGCATCATATATGTATACAAACATAGGGGAAAACTTTCTTTCAAGGCATAGAAAAAGAATCCGAAAATCACATGAAAGCCTTGTACCGCAGGTGAGGGGAAGCTTACCTTCTTTGCTTAAGTTTCCTAGAGTTGAGAACTTACTTGTGGACCTTTCTTCCTTGCTTGCTTTGCTCGGCACCAATGGAGGAAGCTAGGTCTTTTGGTGGAGAGGGGGAGGAAGAAGAGACTTCTTCCTCTTGTGTTGCTCGGCAACAACAAGAAAGAAAAGAGGGAGAGAGTGAGTTCTCGGCACCAATGGAGGAGAGGAGGAGAATGAGTTGAGGATGAAGTTGAAGTCACCCCTCCATGCCTATTTATACTAAAATGAGGGGAGGAAAACTTGACTTGATTCATTCTCCTCATTTACTTCTCCTCTTAATGAGAAAGAATATGCTAGAGAAATGCTTCTTGAGTTTCTCTCTTTTCTTTTTCTTAATTTCTCGCCTTTCTTTCCTTTAATTATAATTCCCATCTCTCCTTTTACAATATTCACTCCTATCACACTTGGTTAACACATGCATGCATCCACAAGAGAACCAAGGATCAAATCCTTCTCCTAACATATTTTTGTACAAAATAATTCATGTATATGCATTATGCATAAATATTTCATAATATCTCATATCTCTTTTGTTTACATTAATTCCTTGCATTATAAATCATGTTTAGAACTTTATATTCTCAACTTTATTTTCTTTCATAAAGTTTTAATCATCTAAATCCTTCCCATCGTAACATTCAACGTAGACTATCTACACATTCTTTTCATTACATTCGTACTCTCATTGCCCTTACTTTATCTAGGCTTTCTAGGGGTGTTACAAACTCCCCTACTTATTGAAAGTTCGTCCCCGAACTTAAAATAAGTATTTCTGCTCCGATTCCTTCTTATGTTATAGCCTAAGGTTCTTGTATCTAGGCTACCATTCATGCATCCTAGAATATCACCTACTTATCATCTTGCACCATTTTCTAGGGTATAACTTAAGGTATCCTTCCTAGGCTACCATTCATGCATCCTAGAGTATCTTACTATTTTTAACACATACTTGTCATCATGCACCCTTCTCTAGGGTATAGCTTAAAGTATCCTTCCTAGGCTATTATTCATGTATCCTAGAGTATCATACTAATTTTTGCATATAAATAAATTAAGCAACTGTACTTACTTGGAGCGACAGGAAGGAGCTTGATGTGTGTGTAGTGAGCTGGCAAAACTTCGCTCTGATACCACCTGTAACGCCCACCCTTCTTACCCAACCAAAGGCGGCGCTACGTTCTTATACTACTTACGTACATGCTTTAGTTATAACAGCGGAAGAATAAAAACTTTAAAGAATTTAATTTATTAAGCATGATATCACATATTCTGATTTGTTCAAATCTGCATATATTGATCATATAACTAAAAATATTAATTTGTCCGAATCGTTCTTGCCGAGCCACCACCACACACATCACTATCTGCTCCTCCTGCTGCTCCGTTGTACATCCAGCTTTCTCTTTTATCTGTGGTACAAGGAAAGTAAGCTATGAGCACTCATGGCTCAGTAAGTTCCTTTCCTACTCACTAAAACCGAATTCATATCGTTTCATAGAAGCATGAATATCATATAATAAAACAAATAAATCACAAGCATGAGACATACAAGGGCATCATATTCATATTCATATAATATCACATGACATTATATCTAATCATCAGATAATTCAAGCACATATATAGGCAATGCATCATGAATTTGAAAACTTATACTTATAAGTACTTGAAATTAATATCATCATCATTTGGGATCCCGGTTTGTACCACATACTTAATGCGTAAGTCCAAGGTAGCAAGTCTTGAGCCCTACCATGCATACATACTAGGCCCGAGTCTTACTCCATCGACCTAGGGCACTCAAAGGCCCATTACTGACGAGCCCCGAGTCTTACTCCATCGACCCCGGGGCGTTTACGGAGCCCACCCTTGGTACAAACCATAAAAATAACTTATCATGCATAACTATCATATCATGTCCTTAACAATCTTTCATGCATTTATTCTTTTTCATTTCTTTTCATTATGTATAGCATTTTCTATGCTATCACATATCATAACATAACTTCATTTCTTTTCATTATGTATAGCATTTTCTATGCTATCACATATCATAACATAACTTCATTTCTTTTCATTATGTATAGCATTTTCTCTGCTATCACACATCATAACATAACTTCATTTCTTTTCATTATGTATAACATTTTCTATGCTATAACACATCATGGCATATTTCATAATATAACTTCATTATGCATATCATTTCGTAACTAAAGCAATCATGCATTCCAACTTATTATCATAGCATTTTCATACAGCATGGCATAGACATATTTAATTTTTGTTCTAGGGTTTCTAGGGCATCTATCCCTTCATGGCCGAACACATAATGATTCATTTAGGTCATACAAACATGTATCACATTCACACATTATCAAGTTTTCATAAGAAGTACTTTTAACCCCTTAGGTTTCATTTCCAAGGCCTCTAGGTCCTTCAAACCTTACTTGGCCGAAATTCATAGAATATAAACTTCCTTTAAGTGGCCTAAAGCATGGGAAACCTAAGTAAATTTCATAGCAAGATTTACTAAGAACATCATACACAAGGTTGGATCATAAACAAGCTAGGACTCTTGTGATCTTACATGTCATAAATCATGTAACTAATTTTCTACATTCCAATTAAACATGAGAGCATTAATCATCTTTCATAACATAATATCACAGAGGTCATTGAGCATATTAGAATTTTGTTTAAGCTTCTCTAAACTATCACCTTACCATGGCCGAAATATTAAGAGTAAGGTTCATGAGTTTCTTTCAACATACAAGTATACAACTCTTAAGAACTTTATATCATGTCATATAAGCATAGTTATTTTAAATTCAAGGTCCTCCTAACCCTAAATTCTTTCTTGGCCGAAACATGAGAGTGGGGTTCTTTTGGTTCCAATCAACTTCCAAGCAAGAAAACCTTAGGAAGGTCCTTAGCATTTCATAGAGGGAAACTTGCACTAGTTTGGTTAGACAATAATTTTCCTAACCTATTTACAATATTTTTGATTGAAATTCTAGGGTTACATACACCTCTGATCATGCATCATATATGTATACAAACATAGGGAAAACTTTCTTTCAAGGCATAGAAAAAGAATCCGAAAATCACATGAAAGCCTTGTACCGCAGGTGAGGGGAAGCTTACCTTCTTTGCTTAAGTTTCCTAGAGTTGAGAACTTACTTGTGGACCTTTCTTCCTTGCTTGCTTTGCTCGGCACCAATGGAGGAAGCTAGGTCTTTTGGTGGAGAGGGGGAGGAAGAAGAGACTTCTTCCTCTTGTGTTGCTCGGCAACAACAAGAAAGAAAAGAGGGAGAGAGTGAGTTCTCGGCACCAATGGAGGAGAGGAGGAGAATGAGTTGAGGATGAAGTTGAAGTCACCCCTCCATGCCTATTTATACTAAAATGAGGGGAGGAAAACTTGACTTGATTCATTCTCCTCATTTACTTCTCCTCTTAATGAGAAAGAATATGCTAGAGAAATGCTTCTTGAGTTTCTCTCTTTTCTTTTTCTTAATTTCTCTCCTTTCTTTCCTTTAATTATAATTCCCATCTCTCCTTTTACAATATTCACTCCTATCACACTTGGTTAACACATGCATGCATCCACAAGAGAACCAAGGATCAAATCCTTCTCCTAACATATTTTTGTACAAAATAATTCATGTATATGCATTATGCATAAATATTTCATAATATCTCATATCTCTTTTGTTTACATTAATTCCTTGCATTATAAATCATGTTTAGAACTTTATATTCTCAACTTTATTTTCTTTCATAAAGTTTTTAATCATCTAAATCCTTCCCATCGTAACATTCAACGTAGACTATCTACACATTCTTTTCATTACATTCGTACTCTCATTGCCCTTACTTTATCTAGGCTTTCTAGGGCTGTTACAAACTCCCCTACTTATTGAAAGTTCGTCCCCGAACTTAAAATAAGTATTTCTGCTCCGATTCCTTCTTATGTTATAGCCTAAGGTTCTTGTATCTAGGCTACCATTCATGCATCCTAGAATATCACCTACTTATCATCTTGCACCATTTTCTAGGGTATAACTTAAGGTATCCTTCCTAGGCTACCATTCATGCATCCTAGAGTATCTTACTATTTTTAACACATACTTGTCATCATGCACCCTTCTCTAGGGTATAGCTTAAAGTATCCTTCCTAGGCTATTATTCATGTATCCTAGAGTATCATACTAATTTTTGCATATAAATAAATTAAGCAACTGTACTTACTTGGAGCGACAGGAAGGAGCTTGATGTGTGTGTAGTGAGCTGGCAAAACTTCGCTCTGATACCACCTGTAACGCCCACCCTTCTTACCCAACCAAAGGCCGCGCTACGTTCTTATACTACTTACGTACATGCTTTAGTTATAACAGCGGAAGAATAAAAACTTTAAAGAATTTAATTTATTAAGCATGATATCACATATTCTGATTTGTTCAAATCTGCATATATTGATCATATAACTAAAAATATTAATTTGTCCGAATCGTTCTTGCCGAGCCACCACCACACACATCACTATCTGCTCCTCCTACTGCTCCGTTGTACATCCAGCTTTCTCTTTTATCTGCGGTACAAGGAAAGTAAGCTATGAGCACTCATGGCTCAGTAAGTTCCTTTCCTACTCACTAAAACCGAATTCATATCGTTTCATAGAAGCATGAATATCATATCATAAAACAAATAAATCACAAGCATGAGACATACAAGGGCATCATATTCATATTCATATAATATCACATGACATTATATCTAATCATCAGATAATTCAAGCACATATATAGGCAATGCATCATGAATTTGAAAACTTATACTTATAAGTACTTGAAATTAATATCATCATCATTTGGGATCCCGGTTTGTACCACATACTTAATGCGTAGGTCCAAGGTAGCAAGTCTTGAGCCCTACCATGCATACATACTAGGCCCGAGTCTTACTCCATCGACCTAGGGCACTCAAAGGCCCATTACTGACGAGGCCCGAGTCTTACTCCATCGACCCCGGGGCGTTTACGGAGCCCACCCTTGGTACAAACCATAAAAATAACTTATCATGCATAACTATCATATCATGTCCTTAACAATCTTTCATGCATTTATTCTTTTTCATTTCTTTTCATTATGTATAGCATTTTCTATGCTATCACATATCATAACATAACTTCATTTCTTTTCATTATGTATAGCATTTTCTATGCTATCACATATCATAACATAACTTCATTTCTTTTCATTATGTATAGCATAGAAAATGCTATACATAATGAAAAGAAATGAAGTTATGTTATGATGTGTGATAGCATAACACATCATGGCATATTTCATAATATAACTTCATTATGCATATCATTTCGTAACTAAAGCAATCATGCATTACAACTTATTATCATATCATTTTCATACAGCATGGCATAGACATATTTAATTTTTGTTCTAGGGTTTCTAGGGCATCTATCCCTTCATGGCCGAACACATAATGATTCATTTAGGTCATACAAACATGTATCACATTCACACATTATCAAGTTTTCATAAGAAGTACTTTTAACCCCTTAGGTTTCATTTCCAAGGCCTCTAGGTCCTTCAAACCTTACTTGGCCGAAATTCATAGAATATAAACTTCCTTTAAGTGGCCTAAAGCATGGGAAACCTAAGTAAATTTCATAGCAAGATTTACTAAGAACATCATACACAAGGTTGGATCATAAACAAGCTAGGACTCTTGTGATCTTACATGTCATAAATCATGTAACTAATTTTCTACATTCCAATTAAACATGAGAGCATTAATCATCTTTCATAACATAATATCACAGAGGTCATTGAGCATATTAGAATTTTGTTTAAGCTTCTCTAAACTATCACCTTACCATGGCCGAAATATTAAGAGTAAGGTTCATGAGTTTCTTTCAACATACAAGTATACAACTCTTAAGAACTTTATATCATGTCATATAAGCATAGTTATTTTAAATTCAAGGTCCTCCTAACCCTAAATTCTTTCTTGGCCGAAACATGAGAGTGGGGTTCTTTTGGTTCCAATCAACTTCCAAGCAAGAAAACCTTAGGAAGGTCCTTAGCATTTCATAGAGGGAAACTTGCACTAGTTTGGTTAGACAATAATTTTCCTAACCTATTTACAATATTTTTGATTGAAATTCTAGGGTTACATACACCTCTGATCATGCATCATATATGTATACAAACATAGGGGAAAACTTTCTTTCAAGGCATAGAAAAAGAATCCGAAAATCACATGAAAGCCTTGTACCGCAGGTTAGGGGAAGCTTACCTTCTTTGCTTAAGTTTCCTAGAGTTGAGAACTTGCTTGTGGACCTTTCTTCCTTGCTTGCTTTGCTCGGCACCAATGGAGGAAGCTAGGTCTTTTGGTGGAGAGGGGGAGGAAGAAGAGACTTCTTCCTCTTGTGTTGCTCGGCAACAACAAGAAAGAAAAGAGGGAGAGAGTGAGTTCTCGGCACCAATGGAGGAGAGGAGGAGAATGAGTTGAGGATGAAGTTGAAGTCACCCCTCCATGCCTATTTATACTAAAATGAGGGGAGGAAAACTTGACTTGATTCATCCTCCTCAGTTACTTCTCCTCTTAATGAGAAAGAATATGCTAGAGAAATGCTTCTTGAGTTTCTCTCTTTTCTTTTTCTTAATTTTCTCCTTTCTTTCCTTTAATTATAATTCCCATCTCTCCTTTTACAATATTCACTCCTATCACACTTGGTTAACACATGCATGCATCCACAAGAGAACCAAGGATCAAATCCTTCTCCTAACATATTTTTGTACAAAATAATTCATGTATATGCATTATGCATAAATATTTCATAATATCTCATATCTCTTTTGTTACATTAATTCCTTGCATTATAAATCATGTTTAGAACTTTATATTCTCAACTTCATTTTCTTTCATAAAGTTTTTAATCATCTAAATCCTTCCCATCGTAACATTCAACGTAGACTATCTACACATTCTTTTCATTACATTCGTACTCTCATTGCCCTTACTTTATCTAGGCTTTCTAGGGGTGTTACAAACTCCCCTACTTATTGAAAGTTCGTCCCCGAACTTAAAATAAGTATTTCTGCTCCGATTCCTTCTTATGTTATAGCCTAAGGTTCTTGTATCTAGGCTACCATTCATGCATCCTAGAATATCACCTACTTATCATCTTGCACCATTTTCTAGGGTATAACTTAAGGTATCCTTCCTAGGCTACCATTCATGCATCCTAGAGTATCTTACTATTTTTAACACATACTTGTCATCATGCACCCTTCTCTAGGGTATAGCTTAAAGTATCCTTCCTAGGCTATTATACATGTATCCTAGAGTATCATACTAATTTTTGCATATAAATAAATTAAGCAACTGTACTTACTTGGAGCGACAGGAAGGAGCTTGATGTGTGTGTAGTGAGCTGGCAAAACTTCGCTCTGATACCACCTGTAACGCCCACCCTTCTTACCCAACCAAAGGCGGCGCTACGTTCTTATACTACTTACGTACATGCTTTAGTTATAACAGCGGAAGAATAAAAACTTTAAAGAATTTAATTTATTAAGCATGATATCACATATTCTGATTTGTTCAAATCTGCATATATTGATCATATAACTAAAAATATTAATTTGTCCGAATCGTTCTTGTCGAGCCACCACCACACACATCACTATCTGCTCCTCCTGCTGCTCCGTTGTACATCCAGCTTTCTCTTTTATCTGCGGTACAAGGAAAGTAAGCTATGAGCACTCATGGCTCAGTAAGTTCCTTTCCTACTCACTAAAACCGAATTCATATCATTTCATAGAAGCAGGAATATCATATCATAAAACAAATAAATCACAAGCATGAGACATACAAGGGCATCATATTCATATTCATATAATATCACATGACATTATATCTAATCATCAGATAATTCAAGCACATATATAGGCAATGCATCATGAATTTGAAAACTTATACTTATAAGTACTTGAAATTAATATCATCATCATTTGGGATCCCGGTTTGTACCACATACTTAATGCGTAGGTCCAAGGTAGCAAGTCTTGAGCCCTACCATTCATACATACTAGGCCCGAATCTTACTCCATCGACCTAGGGCACTCAAAGGCCCATTACTGACGAGGCCCGAGTCTTACTCCATCGACCCCGGGGCGTTTACGGAGCCCACCCTTGGTAAAAACCATAAAAATAACTTATCATGCATAACTATCATATCATGTCCTTAACAATCTTTCATGCATTTATTCTTTTTCATTTCTTTTCATTATGTATAGCATTTTCTATGCTATCACATATCATAACATAACTTCATTTCTTTTCATTATGTATAGCATTTTCTATGCTATCACATATCATAACATAACTTCATTTCTTTTCATTATGTATAGCATTTTCTATGCTATCACATATCATAACATAACTTCATTTCTTTTCATTATGTATAGCATTTTCTATGCTATCACACATCATAACATAACTTCATTTCTTTTCATTATGTATAGCATTTTCTATGCTATAACACATCATGGCATATTTCATAATATAACTTCATTATGCATATCATTTCGTAACTAAAGCAATCATGCATTCCAACTTATTATCATATCATTTTCATACAGCATGGCATAGACATATTTAATTTTTGTTCTAGGGTTTCTAGGGCATCTATCCCTTCATGGCCGAACACATAATGATTCATTTAGGTCATACAAACATGTATCACATTCACACATTATCAAGTTTTCTTAAGAAGTACTTTTAACCCCTTAGGTTTCATTTCCAAGGCCTCTAGGTCCTTCAAACCTTACTTGGCCGAAATTCATAGAATATAAACTTCCTTTAAGTGGCCTAAAGCATGGGAAACCTAAGTAAATTTCATAGCAAGATTTACTAAGAACATCATACACAAGGTTGGATCATAAACAAGCTAGGACTCTTGTGATCTTACATGTCATAAATCATGTAACTAATTTTCTACATTCCAATTAAACATGAGAGCATTAATCATCTTTCATAACATAATATCACAGAGGTCATTGAGCATATTAGAATTTTGTTTAAACTTCTCTAAACTATCACCTTACCATGGCCGAAATATTAAGAGTAAGGTTCATGAGTTTCTTTCAACATACAAGTATACAACTCTTAAGAACTTTATATCATGTCATATAAGCATAGTTATTTTAAATTCAAGGTCCTCCTAACCCTAAATTCTTTCTTGGCCGAAACATGAGAGTGGGGTTCTTTTGGTTCCAATCAACTTCCAAGCAAGAAAACCATAGGAAGGTCCTTAGCATTTCATAGAGGGAAACTTGCACTAGTTTGGTTAGACAATAATTTTCCTAACCTATTTACAATATTTTTGATTGAAATTCTAGGGTTACATACACCTCTGATCATGCATCATATATGTATACAAACATAGGGGAAAACTTTCTTTCAAGGCATAGAAAAAGAATCCGAAAATCACATGAAAGCCTTGTACCGCAGGTGAGGGGAAGCTTACCTTCTTTGCTTAAGTTTCCTAGAGTTGAGAACTTGCTTGTGGACCTTTCTTCCTTGCTTGCTTTGCTCGGCACCAATGGAGGAAGCTAGGTCTTTTGGTGGAGAGGGGGAGGAAGAAGAGACTTCTTCCTCTTGTGTTGCTCGGCAACAACAAGAAAGAAAAGAGGGAGAGAGTGAGTTCTCGGCACCAATGGAGGAGAGGAGGAGAATGAGTTGAGGATGAAGTTGAAGTCACCCCTCCATGCCTATTTATACTAAAATGAGGGGAGGAAAACTTGACTTGATTCATCCTCCTCATTTACTTCTCCTCTTAATGAGAAAGAATATGCTAGAGAAATGCTTCTTGAGTTTCTCTCTTTTCTTTCTCTTAATTTCTCTCCTTTCTTTCCTTTAATTATAATTCCCATCTCTCCTTTTACAATATTCACTCCTATCACACTTGGTTAACACATGCATGCATCCACAAGAGAACCAAGGATCAAATCCTTCTCCTAACATATTTTTGTACAAAATAATTCATGTATATGTATTATGCATAAATATTTCATAATATCTCATATCTCTTTTGTTTACATTAATTCCTTGCATTATAAATCATGTTTAGAACTTTATATTCTCAACTTTATTTTCTTTCATAAAGTTTTTAATCATCTAAATCCTTCCCATCGTAACATTCAACGTAGACTATCTACACATTCTTTTCATTACATTCGTACTCTCATTGCCCTTACTTTATCTAGGCTTTCTAGGGGTGTTACATGATCGACTTTATAGTCCACCCTGTTACGAGTGACATTTGACGATACCAAAGTATAAAACTCCTTATGTAGGGAACCGTAGTGACTTCAAGTCTAAGGACTATTCATACCAATAGTCACATGAGAATGTTTATGACACTCATATGATGATCCATGAAACATTCTCACGGCGGGTTATTCAGTACATATTCTCTAATATGTACCCATGTGTCAACCTGATATCTCATATCCATGACTTGTGAGATCAAGTCATCTGTTGACCTACATGCTAGTCTCAATGTATTAATATTGTCCTTGTATATTAGTGCTCGACTAGGAACAGTTAAAAGTAGTGTTCTATGTATATCTACAATATCTCACTATCAATTCAACCAATTGATATGTTGTAGATTTGAACCTCCTACTCTAAGGCATTATTATACTTATTCATTCGGCATTGAATTAAAGTAAATATAATAACCAACTTCGCTTTTATTAATAATGAAACATGATACAAAGGATCCCTTTACAATCATCTCATTGTTGGGTTTTTCGGGCCGCGAAAACCACTTTTCGCGTCGCGGAAACCCCGAATCACCCAAAGCCGTAGATCCGTGCAAGGAAAATTTCTGGAAAACACGAGTACGAGTTATAAACTACGATCTACAGTAGATCTACAAAGGAAAACACTTTATACCTTTGATGCGTGCCCTCGCAAATCCCGCTCGTCCAAGGTACGTGTCGGATCTCCAAAGTATCAAGGTAGATACTTCTCTAGTGATATCCACATGAACAAAGAGTGCTCTCTAGCACTCAAGGATGGAGAAGAGAGCCCCAAGTGTGCTAGCACTTTCTAGGGCTCTCGGGTAGGATTTAAAAGGAAGAAAAGAAAGGATGCAAAAGGAATGTCTTACACTCAAGAAGTAGTATCCCTCCTTTGTGACCTTCACTCTTCCTTTGCTCTTGAAACTCACTCAACCACCTTCACCTTCCCTTGGAACCCATGGCAACCACAAGAGAAGAGGAGGAAGAAGCTAGGAAGAAGATGGAATAATTACCACACATCAATTACAGTAAATGAAAACCTTCTCATCCTTTAGTGTGGCCGGCCACACACTCATAACTCCCTCATTTAATGTGGTCGGCCACATTAAATGGAATGGGAGGTGTTGTAACCTCCATGAGGTGGCACACCTCATGAGGTGGAGATGATGTGCAAGGTTAGTCATGCCATGTAGGATGAGTCAACCTTATGATGTGGCAATACATCAAGTCAAACTTGATGTTTCAACTTCTACTTGGTCAAGTCAAACTTGACCAATTGTCTTCCTTGTTGAGTTAAATCCAACCTTTGACTCAAGTCAATTTTAATTTAATGAATCTCAATTCATTAATATAAATTGACTCAATGAATCAAATCTAAATTAGACTCATTCAACAATTGAATCTAATTGAGTCTAACTCAATAAGTCTAATTTGAATCCAATTGGTTCATCATATGAACCCAATCCAATTGGTTCATCATATGAACCCAATCTCCATCCACTTGTTCTTTGTGTGTGACCCAATAGGTTCTTGTAACGTTGGCAATGTTTCTAAACTCCTTTAGAAACATAAGCAATGAGCGACATCTAGCAATTCATCTTTGCTACCCAAGTTACAAGAAATGTTGAGATCCAACATCACCTTGTGACTATTAATTGTGACTCCTCACAATATATGACAAGTGTCCTTCTATCCTAGACATCTAGATTGATCAATGTGAGGCATAGACCGTGTCATCCTCTGACCAATCTAAATCTTGAACTCCAAGTAGACTCACTCAATCAAATGAGCTCAATATCTCATATTGACTCATTTGGGTATGGCCATACACTTCGTGGTCTTACTCTATCAAGAATATTGATGTCACTCCCGTCATATAGGAGGGATAGATCCCATCTACATCACTCACATCCCTCTGCATAATTCGTTACATACCCAGTAATCGCCTTTATAGTCCACCCAGTTACGGGTGACGTTTGACGAAACCAAAGTACATAACTCCTTATGTAGGGATCCATGGTGACTTCAGGTCTAAGGACTAATAGTCATACTAATAGCCACATGAGAAAGTATATGACACTTATATAACGATCCATGATACTTTCTCATGGCGGGTCATTCAGTATACATTCTCTAATGCATACCCATGTGTCAGCTTGATATCTCTATATCCATGACTTGTGAGATCAAGTCATCGAGCTGACCTACATGCTAGTCTTATTGTATTAACATTGTCCCTGAATGTTAATACTCGACTAGAAATGATTTAGAGTAGTGTTCCCTATATCATCTCACTATCGATTCAACTAATCGATTGATATAGGTATGAACCTTCTACTCAAGGACGCTATTATACTTAGTCTATTTGGCACTAATACAAATAAGTATAATAACCAAACAAATGCCTTTATTAATATACAAGAATATGATACAATGAGTCCATACAATCATCAAATGATTGGCTCTAGGGCTCTAACTAACACTCATAATTGGTAATAGGGATAATACTAACACGGGCATACGATATCTTAAACACGGAGAGATTAACGTACTCATAATAAAAAGGAGCCTATATTGTAATATGGGATTGGTGCGGTAGTTCAATAATAATGCTTTAATGTTATGTGTTATTATTGATGGATTTGGGTTGGGTGTTCAGGCCGAACACAGGAAACTCAAGCCCATCAGGAGGGCTAAACCAATACCTCCTCTAGGTCCCTGTTGTAGCCTCTATATAAAGTCTCACATCCACCCATCTGGTTTGGTTTAACTTAACTTGGTTTGGTCTAATTTTACTTGATTTGGTTTAACTTAACTTGGTTTGATTTAACTTGGTGAAAGAAAGGGAGATTTTTTCTTAACAGAATTAGCTTTAGAAAAAAATAAAAAGGAGATTTTTTCTAAACAAAATTCTATTAATTTTTCTTTCTTTGTAACCAACGGCAAGCCTATAAAAAAGGAGTAGGTAGTGGCCCCAAAACCTAACTTTCTAATCTTCCCTAGGACCGGTGGCTCACATCCTTCCCTTTGTGACCGGCGCCCCTCATCTCCCATCTTCCTCGGTGGCCGGCACCACCCACATCTTCCCAAGCTAGGGCCGGCGCCCCTGCCCTCATCCTTGAGTGTCGGCGCCCCTCCTACTAGGCTTGGTGCCCCTCCTTGCTAGATCACTTGGTGGCCGGTGGCTTAGAGAAGAGGAAGAAGAGAAGGAAGAAGATTAGAAGGTGCCCCATCCTAAGAGCCTCCTTTTGTAGCCGACAGTTTGGAAACCAAGAAGAGAAGGAGGGTGGTGCTGTCTTGGTAGATCGTTGCCCACACGACATCCAAGAAGAGGAGAGGAATACGGCAGAATATCAAGTGGTCTTTGGCTACGAAGAAAGGTACAACTAGTTCTTTAATTCCGCTGCGTAACTAGTTTTATTTTCTTCGTATCAATTTTGAATACCAACACAAGAGACCAGTGATCTTGTGCTTTGATCATTCAAGAACTTGCTTGATTGATCAAACACATGTTTAATCAAACATGCGGGTTGTTAGGAAAAGTTATGTTCTTGTACAATTTTTTCTATTGTCAAACTTAAATAGAACGCAATTCCAGCACCTTCAAGTGGTATCAGAGCATGTTTTCTGGTTCTGTGTGATTGGTTTTTGGTTAAATTATGCACTTCTCATACGTAATTTTAGGCCAGATAATAGTAGGATGTGCTAGATAGATTAACTCTATGGTTGCAGGCATGTCGAGATGGTTGTGTGTGCATGATTGTAATAATTAAATACGGGCGGTTGCCGTATTATTATTATTGTTGTTTTACATTCTGTATGATCTAGATTACATGTAAATTCCTTTGTGGAATATAGTATCGATAAATGTAAAATTTTATTTTTTGTTGCGGCTTGTATCCTTGCTATGCGTGGTGCTATTTTGAGGACTGGAATCATGGCGGAGAAGGAAGCGAGATAGATGCGACAGCTTAATCCATTGGCGGCACATTGGAGGACAGCAATCCATTGGCAGGATATTGGAGGACAACGTTGGATGAGGCCATAATAGTTTGAAATTTTATTTTCATATTTATTGCCTTTATATGCTATTTTTATGTGATGTGATGCATGTGCTATGATGTGTGAGCTGTGATATGCGTGCATTGTTAAAATTCCTCAATTTAAATAACTAAGTAGGAGAGGAATTATTTAAATAAATTCCACGATCCCCATTACTGGTTTGTAAGTGATGCATTCAAACTTGCGCCTTGGCTTTAAGTGTCTTCCTCCATATCGGATGAGTTTGTTTGTGGATCACTAGATCAAACTTCCTCTAAGGATGATTATAGGAAATTATTTAGGTATATGTGATCTTCTTCATCTGAAGGGGCACAATCCTAATTAATGGACTAAGTATCAAGTAATGGTATATACTTAGGCGCATTTAATAGTATCCTCCCCATCGGAGTCACTGCTGTTATTTGTGTGGTCGAAGATGAACCAACTATTAATTTTATTTATCATAAAGTTAGGTTGACAAGATAATAAAATTAATGGGTAAAACCTCCTCTTATAAATGTTTGAATTAGTATGCATCCACACTATCGTGACATATGAAATTCACGGTGTTTTGAGGTGCTGGCGAATTTAAATTATATTATTGGAGGAATCAATATGATTTTAAATTCTAAAGTTTTGACCAAATATTTTATTTTGTGATTCTCGGGATTTCAAAATGGCTTTCAATCCTCTTGCTGTTATTTTAAAAGAAAATAAACTTACAGGTCCAAATTATATTGATTGGAAACAAAACTTGGACATTGTCCTAATTGCTGAAGAATACAAGTTTGTACTTCTTGAAGTCTGTCCTAGCGTGCCTGATAAGGATTCTAGTGAAGAGGAGATAGGGAGACATAGGAAATAGGTCAAGGTAGATGAAATGTCGCGGTGTTGCATTTTGACTTCTATGTCAAATGTACTACAACATCAGCATTAGGCCCTACTCACGAAATAATAAGCTATACCTATGCGTATTTTTCTTTTAGAATAAAAGGGAAATGGAAATAGAACCAAAAAGAAATAAAAAAAAAGAGGTTAAGGTTTGAACCTTGAACCTCCCACAAATGATAAAGTTAAATTGGTGTATGGTAACCACTAGAGTAATTAATGATATATGAATAGAAAAGGGAACAAGTTGTCTTGATAAAGTTAAATTGTAGTTAAAAGTAAGAGTATAATTAAGTAAGGGAACAAGAGAAAAGCAGTTAGCTTTCCTCCTCTTCCTCTTGGTTAAGAAAAGAAGCAAGCCAAAGACAAGTTGTCTTTCTTCCTTCTTTTCTCTATTTTCGTGGGAATTAAGAGAGTGAGAAGATAGAGAAGGCAAGGGGATGAATTGGGACACTTTTCATCCTCATTGGGAATAAATAGGAATAAGAGAAGAAAAGGGAAAGAAAGTTGGTTAATTCTTCCTCCTTCTTCTTCCTCCTCCATTTTTTTTTCTCCTTCTTCCTCCTTCACCGAGACCCAAACCTCTCCCTCTCTCATTTCCAAAAATCCAAGCTAAGGTTTTTCTTGCTAAGAAAAACTAATTCACAAGAAGGAGTCCTCAGGATCTACTCCTTACAAGCAAGAGAAGAAAAGAGAGAACTAGGAAGCGAAGTTTCTCTTCCTCTTCACAAGGGTACCATCTTCCTTAGGAAAAACAAGCAAGAAGATGTAAGTATCCCCTCACCTGTGGTACAAGTTGTTTATATGTTTTCCATGAAGTTAGAATGCTTAAAAACCTAGGATCACTTCTTGAAACTTTCGGCCAAGACTTGAATAAAGGATTTGGAGAAGTTTAAGATCTAACTAAGCATGCTCACTATGTTCTTATGATATGTACCCTAGTATAGGAGTTAGCTTAATGTTTCTTATGCTTGTATGCTTACCTAAAACTTAGATCCATGTTCTTGAACTTTCGGCCAAAGTGTGAATAAAAGATTAGGAAGGCTTAAGACCTAAACTAAACATGCTCACTATGTCCTTATGATATGTACCCTATGATAAGAGATTAGTTTGGTGTTTTTATGCTTGTATGTTGCTTTAAACCTAAATTCATGCTCATGAAGTGTTCGGCCATGATAGAGAAATTGACTAGGAGAGGTTAAAAAGTTAGTCTACCATGATCATGACTTGCTTATTAATATGTTATGAAGAGTACTTAGTGTTTTCACACTTGTATGTTGATTGGAACCTAAATGCATGCCACCTTTGGGAATTAGGGTTTCGGTCATGATAGAAATGAAGACCTAGAAGTGTTTAAAAAATTTGAACTATCATGCTTATGACTTTCCTTATGAAAAAGGTAGGAAGATTTCTTAGGGCTTCATGCTTGTATGTTGTTTGGAACCTCCATGTATTGCCCTTAGGGCTTCGGCCATGATGAGAATTAAGACCTAGGAGAGCTTAAAATTTACTCTAACATGCTCATGACTCTTCTTATGACATGATATAAAGCTAACTTAGGGTTATCATATTTGAATGTTGCTTGAAATCTAGATACATGTCTCCTTATGTTTCGGCCATGATGAGTTTTAGGGTCCAAGGAAGCTTAAAATTTAATCTAGCATGCTCATGAATTCCCTTATGATATGATATGAAGTTAGCTTGATATTCTTATGCTTGTATGCGGTTTAGAACTTAATTTCATTACCCTAAGTTTCGGCCATAACCAAGTTAAAAGACCTAGGAAGCTTAGAACCTAAACCAAATATGCTTATCATGTTCTTAATGATTTATGATATGAAATTGGTTTAGGGTTCACATGCTTTTATGTTGTTTATAACCTAGAACTAAGCATGGTAACTTTCGGCCACATCAAGACCAAGAACCTAGGGAGCTTAGAACCTAAACCAAACATGCTCATTATGTTCTTAATGATTTATGATATGAAATTGGTTTAGGTCTCACATGATTTTCATGTTGTTTATAACCTAAGGCTAGGCTTGGAACTTTCGGCCACTATATGGAATTAGGGTTAGAGACCCAATTATGATTTTACTATGTGTCTCACATGTTACCATATGAATGAAGAGATGCTAGTTAAGGTTTTCCATGCATGATTATGTTTCCTATGATGCATTATATGCTCATCTATGTATGCTTATGAACCATGCATGATAATGATTCTTACGATGTGTTTTATGCTCAAGTATGCATGCTTTATGATATGACAAGTAATATGCTTATTTATGTATGCTTATGAACCATGCATGATAATGACTCTTATGATGTGATTTATGCTCAAATATGCATGCTTTATGATATGACAAGTAATATGCTCATTTATGTATGCTTATGAATCATGCATTATGGTGACTCTTATGATGTGCTATATGCTCAAGTATGCATGCTTTATGATATGATAAGTAAAGGCCTAAGAGTTGCTTCCCTATTAAGTGGGACTAAGAGCACTCTTTATGATATGATAAGTAAAGGCTAAGAGTTGCTTCCCTATTAAGCGAGACTAAGAGCACTCTTCATGATATGATAAGTGACTATGACATGTTATTTTACTTTGTATGGCTTGTACCAAGGGTGGGCTCCATAAGCGCCCCCTAGGCCGATGAACTATGAACGGGTCTAGTAAAAAGGGATGGACTCCTTAGTACGCCCCTAGGTCGACGGTCGTAGTACGGACCTAGTTCCCTAGTAGGTTCGGGGCTATCTACCCTGTCCTAGGGATTGTGCGCATTTATGTATATATGTGGTACAAGCCTGACCCTCATGATGATATTATGTTCAAGTACTATATGATATGTTTTAAGATATTTTGCACATGAATACATGTTTTAAAAGACATCTTGCATGATATTTCTTTATGACATGATATGCCCTTATGATTTATATGACATGATGCTCTTTTATTTATGATATGATACATCATGATATTTCTTTATGACATGATATGCCTTTATGATTTATATGACATGATGCTTTTATTTATGATATGATACATCATGATATTCCTTTATGACATGATATGCCTTTATGATTTATATGGCATGATGCTTTTATTTATGATATGATACATCATGATATTTCTTTATGACATGATATGCCTTTATGATTTATATGACATGATGCTTTTATTTATGATATGATACATCATGATATTTCTTTATGACATGATATGTATGATGCGGTGTTTACATGATATGATGTTTAGATGAGTATGTCTCCATTGTTATATGCTATGTGATTATGATATGAAATACATTTTTGTGAGTAGGAAAGGATCTTACTAAGCCCGTGTGCTTATAGCTTACTTTCCTTGTACCGCAGATAAAGGCAAAGAATGGATAAACTAGGGGAGCCGCAGGAGAGACAAGAGATGTGTGTGGTGGTGGCCCGGCTAAGAAAAAGAAAAAGACCTGGTTATGTTATTTTTTGTTGACATGAACTAAGTTTATTTATGTTAATGTTCCGCATGATTTCATGATTTCATAATAAGTTCTTCCGCTGTTTTACTTTAGAAAAGAAATTTTATTATGCATGTATGTTCCCCTTGCAAGTAAGTAACCTCGCCCTACTAGCAAGAGGGGCGGGCGTTACACCCTGCAGGTGGACTTAGTCCGACATGACAATAAGGTTGAGTGGTACTACTCTTGGACTAAGATATTAATTAAAGTGAGTTGTCAGTAACTCATTTTAATTAGTGGACATTTGGCATCTTAAACACTGGGAGTTAACACACTCATGATAAGAAGGATCACATATAGTAATATGTGATTGGTGCGGTAGATCAATAATAACTCTTTAGTGGAATGAGTTATTATTGATGAACTCGAGTTGTGTGTTCAGGGCAAACACGGGAAGCTCAAGTTCATTGGGAGACCAAAACCAATTCCTCCTCTCGGTCCCTATTGTAGCCTCTTAATTATAAAGTGTTATACACATCCTAGGTGGCTGGCCAAGCCAAGCCAAGCTTGGAACCCAAGCAAGGGCCGGCCACATAAAGGCTTGGATGGATCAAGTGGTGCGCGGCCCTAGCTTGGAGCCCAAGCTTAGTTGGCCAGCTATAAAAAATTAAAAGGATTTTATTTGTAAAATCTTTTATTATGTGGAAGCCATGGTTTTAAAAGAGAGTTTAAAAGTTAAATCTTTTCTTTTATAGCTTTCTACAAAAGATTAAGAGAAAGGTTTGATATCTTTCCTTATTTGTATTTAAAAGGAAGATTTTAATTTTTTGATAAAACTTTCCTTTTATGAAACCATCCTCATGATTTTAAAAGAGAGTTTTAAAATTAAATCTTTCGTTTTATAGTTTCTACAAAAGATTAAGAAAAGATTTGATATCTTTCCTTATTTGTATTTAAAAGGAAATTTTAATTTTAGAGAAAACTTTCTTTTTTGTAAATAATCCATATGTTTTAATAGAGAGATTTTAATTTATAAAAGTTTCCTTTTATGACCAACCATGAAGGGAATTTTTAAAAGAGAAATTTTTTATTTAAAAATTTTTGAAAATAAATTAGGAAGTTTTAATTTTGTGTTTAAAACTTTCCTTCCTTGGAGGATTAGATATGGCTTGGCCACTTTGATAGAGAAAAGGAAATTGTTTTAATCAATTAAATTTTCCTTTCTATGGCAAAGAAAATAAAGAAGTTTTTATTAAAACTTTCCTTATTTGCCAAGACCAAGGAATATAAATGAGAGGGTAGAGGTGCCTCACCTTATGATAGAGAATCTAGTATTCCTCTCTTTTTTTCCTTGTGGTGGCCGACCCTCATCTTCTTCCTCTCCTCCTTTTCTTCTTCATTGATGGCCGGCGGCATCAACTCTCAAGGAGCTTGTTGGTGGCCAGATTTTGCTTGGAGAAGAAGTACAGAAAGGAGGCTTTGTTTCTTGTATCTCTTGGAGCTTGGTTGGTGGCCGAAGTTCTTCATCTCAAGGAGTTGATTGATTGTGGTCGAAACTTGCTTGGAGAAGAAGGAAGCTTGGGTGGATTCTTGTCTCGGTAGATCGTCGCCCACACGACGTCCGAGATAAGAAGAGAAATACGATATAAGATCGTGAGGTCTATAAGGTATAAAAGGTATAACTAGTTATTAAGTTTCCGCATCATAACTAGTTCATCCTTTTTGTTTAGATCATGAAATACCAAACACAAGAGGCTAGTGATTCTAGGTTTCGGATTTGTGATTCGAATTTGTGTTTCTTTGTTTTTCGATCTTGTCATTCGAGTGTTCCTTTTGGTTAAACCTAGGGTTACTATAAGGAGATTAAATATTGAATTTCTTTGAAAGGCTTTGTCGAGGCAGTAGTGAATGTTCCCATACCCAAGAAGGCCAAGTGCCTCGCCATGTTTGACTTGGGAGCCGATCTCTGAAATAAATATTTAATCGAATTGGTAACATGGGTAGATTTGGATCAATAATGTTAAGTATCATTTGCGATCCAAGTCTAAACCTCTAAGAATAGATAAGTTAAATCTGGAATCAATATGTTAAGTTCTGTTTGCGATTCCATATTTAATTTCTACAGAACATAATAGGTTGTTAGGAAAGGTTCAGGACTTGTACAAAATTTTGTACAGGGGAAACGGTACGATATTCCTAGTAGCAACCAACACATTGGTAGTGGAAAACTTTCCGACTTGCAGTCTTGCTTAGAAGGAAAAATGACCAAGAGGCCTTTTAAGGCAAAGGGGTATAGAGCCAAAGAAGTGTTGGAATTGGTTCATTCTTATTTGTGTGGGCCTATGACTATCCAGGCAAGAGGTGATTTCGAATATTTTGTCTTTTATAGACGACTATTCAAGATAAGGTACATTTACTTGATGTGCCGCAAGTCTAAGTGCTTTGATAAGTTCGAAGAGTACAATGCTGATGTGGAGAAACGCCATGGTAAAAGTATTAAGACACTACGGTCTGTCATGGTGGAGAGTACCTCTTAAGAGAGTTTAGGAGTTACTTATCAGAAGCCGGGATTCAATCCTAATTGTCTACACCTGGTACACCCTAACAGAATGGTGTGGCGGAACGAAGGAATAGAACTCTTATGGAAATGCTTAGATCAATGATGAGTTATTCAGAATTACCAAATTTGTTTGGGGCTATACTCTGGAAACGGCGACATACATTCTGAACTTGGTACCTTCTAAGTCAGTACCCTCTACTCCCATAGAATTGTGGAACGGGAGTACGCCTAGTTTGAAACACATTCAGATTTAGGGTAGTCTAGCACATGTGCTGAAGGGAGACGCTGATAAGTTGGAATCACATACAGAAGTTCGCTTATTCGTGGGATATCCTAGAGGAACGAAAGGTGGTTTGTTTTATAGTCCTAAAGATCAGAAAGTCATTGTTAGCACTAATGCCTGATTTTTAGAAGAGGACTATGTGATGAACCACAAGCCCATGAGTAAAATTATTCTTGAGGAAATAAGAGAAGGCACGTCTATTTTAGTACCAACTGTACAAGATGAGATACCACAAGTAACTGCAACATGTGTCACAAATGATGCACAATTACAGGTTGTGTTTCGTTGTAGTGGGAGGGTTGTTAGGCAACCTGATAGATTCATCGTTTTGGGAGAGTCTTCGGACTTAATCCTTGGTGAACATGAAGTTGATCCCTGGACATATGATGAAGCACTCCAAGATAAAGATGTAGCATCTTGGCAAAGTGCAATGAACTCTGAAATAGAATCTATGCATTCTAATCAGGTCTGGGAGCTTGTAGACCCACCAAACAGTGTAAAAGCCATTGGATGTAAATGGGTCTACAAAAGGAAAAGAGGAACAGACGGGAAGGTGGAAACATTTAAAGCGAGGCTTGTTGCTAAGGGGTATACTCAGAAAGAGGGAATCGATTATGAGGAAACTTTTTCGTCGGTAGCCATGCTTAAGTCTATTCGGATTCTTTTATCTATTGCTGCTCATAGGGATTATGAGGTTTAGCAAATGGATGTCAAGACAGCTTTCCTTAATGGAAGTTTTGAAGAAAACATCTATATGAAGCAACTAGAGGGATTCATTGCGAAGGGCAAAGAACATCTTGTATGTAAGCTAAATCGGTCCATTTATGGACTAAAGCAAGCTTCGAGATCTTGGAACATCTGGTTTAATGAAGTGATATAGTCTTATGGATTCATTCAGTGTCCGGATGAGTCTTGTGTATACAAGAAAAGTAACGAAAACGTGATGGTATTTCTTGCACTATACGTAGATGGTATTTTCCTCATTGGCAACAATGTCAAAGTGTTGTCAAACGTAAGGGTATGGTTGTCCAAGCAGTTTGATATGAAGGACTTGGGAGAATGTGGACATATTCTTGGGATCAAAGTAAGAAGGGATCGCAAGAAAAGGATGTTGTGCTTATCCCGAGCTTCATACATCGATACTATCCTATCTCGTTTTAGCATGCAAAACTCCAAGAAAGGTTTTCTACCTTTTAGGTATGGAGTACCTTTATCCAAAGAATTGTGTCCTAAGACACTAAAGGAGATAGAGGAAATGAAAGCAATTTCTTATGCTTCGGCTGTAGGAAGCCTAATGTATACGATGCTATATACGAGACCGGATATCTGTTTTGTCATGGGAATGGTTAGCAGATATCAAAGTAACTCAGGATTGGGACATTAGACTGTCGTAAAGAATATATTAAAGTACCTAAAAAGGATTAGAGATTATATGCTGGTTTACCAAGCAAATAATTTGCTCCATGTGGGTTACACAGATGTGGACTCCCAATCAAATAGGGACAATAGTAAATCAACCTCGGGGTATGTGTTTACTTTGGTAGGTGGAGCCATAGCATGGAGGAGTGTTAAGCAGAAATGTGTTTCAGACTTCACCATGCAAGCTGAGTATGTGGAAGCCTCTGAGGTAGTCAAAGAAGTTATATGGCTCGGAAACTTCTCAATGGACTTAAATATGATTCCTGGTTTGCCCAAAGTTATCACAAGTTATTGTGATAATAGTTGTGCAGTAGTAAACTCGAAGGAACCACGAGCCCATAAGGCAAGTAAACACATTGAGTGCAAGTACCATCTGATATGAGACATCATAAAATGAGGAGAGGTTGTCGTCGCCAAGATTACATCAGTAGATAACCTGCAGATCCTTTAACTAAGGCCCTTCTGGCGAGAGCTTTTAATAGGTATATTGAGGGGATGAGAATCAGATGTATGGCAACATTGATGGAAACATAGTCTTTTAGTATAAGTGGGAGATTATTGAGATGTATACTATAAGCCTAGCTTTTGTATGAACATCTATTTTGAAATGTTTTTGAAATGAGAATCACTTTGGTCAAATGTCTACATTTTATATTTATATATATGTCAATGCAGTTGTCCATTTAATTTATATTGTAGATGACATGGTGTGGTGCCACACAGAAGATCATGTTATCGGTTCCTTTTAAATTATAAAAAGTAGCTCACAACCAAGATGGATTGGGACAAACCATTGGTACGGTTGTAGTGTAATTTGGTATTAGTCTGTCTTGATTATAAAATTACACTAATACACTATGTTTGTATTGAGCAGGACCATTTGAGGTTGTTTGATTTGTACTGACTATATAAAAGAATAGAACCTCTGTTATTATGGATGTACGTTCTCTTAATCCCTATATAATAACAAGTACGTATATTTAGTATTTATTTCTTTAACTTATCAATGGGTGAGATTTATTCGTTAAATCAATAAGCTCGATGAGTTGGGAAATAGTACTATTTATATGGTGTGTTGTTGATTATAGAAGAAATCTGTGTCCTAATTATTTAGGTTGATGATGTCCCCTTGAGGAGCTCATAAGGATTATCATGTAAACCCTGCAGGTGGACTTAGTCCGGCATGATAATTAAGTTGAGTGGTACTACTCTTGGAATCAGATGTTAATTAATTGAGTTATCAGTAACTCATTTAATTAACGGATATAGGATATCTTAAACAGGGGGAGATTAACGCACTCATGATGAGAAGGAACCCATATTATAATACGAGATTAGTGCGGTAGTTCAATAATAACCCTTTAGTGGTATGAGTTATTATTGATAGACTTGGGTTGGATGTTCGGGCCGAACACAAGAAGCCCAAGCCCATCAGGAGGCCTAAACCAATTCCTCCTCTAGGTCTCTGTTGTAGCCTCTATATAAAGTCTCGCATCCACCCATCCGGTTTGGTTTAACTTAACTTGGTTTGGTTTAATTTAACTTGGTTTGGTTTAATTTAACTTGGTTTGGTTTAACTTAACATGGTTTGGTTTAACTTAATTTGGTTTGGTTTAACTTGGTTAAAGAAAGGGAGAATTTTTCTTAACAAAATTAGTTTTAGAAAAAATTAAAAAGGAGATTTTTTCTAAACAAAATTATGTTAATTTTTCTTTCTTTGTAACCAACGCCAAGCTTATAAAAAAGGAGTAGGTGGTGGCCCCAAAACCTAACTTTCTAATCTTCCTCAAGCCCCTTCTCCACCTAAGGTCGGCGACACATATCCTTCCCTTTGTGGTCGGCGCCACTTATCTCCCCTCTTCCTCCTTGGTGACCGGTGCCACCCACATCTTCCCAAGCTAGGGCCGGCGCCCCTCCTTGCCAGATCACTTGGTGGCCGATGGCTTAGAGAAGAGGAAGAAGTTGAAGAAGCGGAAGAAGAGAAGGAAGAAGATTAGATGGTGCCCCATCCTAAGAGCCTCCTTTTGTAGCTGGCGGTTTGAAAACTGACAAGAGAAGGAGGGTGGTGTTATCTTGGTAGATCGTCACCCACACGACATCCAAGAAGAGGAGAGGAATATAGTAGAAGATCAAGAGGTCTTTGGCTACGAAGAAAGATACAACTACTTCTTTAATTCCACTGTGTAACTAGTTTTATTTTCTTCGTATCGATTTTGAATACCAACACAAGAGGCCAGCGATCTTGTGCTTTGATCAAGGTGTGCTTTGATCATTCAAGAACTTGCTCGATTGATCAAACATATGTTTAATCGAACATGCGGGTTGTTAGGAAAAGTTTTGTTCTTGTACAACTTTTTTTATAGGGAAACTTTAACAGAACGCAATTCCAGCACCTTCATTAGACACGGACGTGTAAAAAACCAGAGAAGAAATATGCACTGCCCGTGTATCACACACAACCATGCAAAATTACCCGAGAAGAAGAAGAATCAGGTCGTGTCCTAGACACGGCCGTGTGAACAAGGCCGTGAAGAAGATTTGTGTGGCCGTGTGAATTGGCACGGCCGTGTGGACTAACCCAGAAGGAGGAGGTTGGGGCCGTGTAGATCTACACAGCCCGTGTGAAGTGATCCGCCTTGGCCGAGTCTAGAAGACATGACCATACCTAGGCCGTGTCGGCACACACAATCCCCCATCCTCAAGTCACTTCTCTCTCCCAAACTCTTCTCTTCTTCAACTTCTCCTCTAATCCTCTTAGATCTAGATCTCAAACTCATTTCTGTCCACAAACTTCTCAAGATCTAGATCTTAACAACATTTCTCTCCTCTCCTATCTTCAAGATCTACAGCTCCTAGTCCCAAAGATCTTATTTTTCAAGGTCTATTCTTACAAGATCTTACATCTCCAACAAAACAACATCTTTCCTTACTCAAGCTTGACAACATGTCCAATATTTTGAAGAAACTTCACAAAGGAAGCGGTGGATCAAGCGGAGGAAGGGAGCCAACCAAAGAAAAAGGAAAGCAACCAACAAAGGGCACACTATGTGAAAATGTGAAATAGACTTCGCCACTGTTTACTTTGGCAATTAGTATACGAAGTAATATATGATAATCAACTTCGATAATAAAATTGATGCAGTAAATTTGATATTAGACTTCGTAGGTTTAAAAATACGGGTCTCGCTTTTAATTTTATCTGATATTTAACTTCAAAATATATATTCGATGAAGTAATACGTTATAAAATAAAAATTTATATATCTAAGTGTTGAAGTAATAAGTGAATGGATTAAAATTTGTGGTAGCTAGGGCTTGAACCGGTTTAGTTTTTTTTCCCAACCCCTGCTAAAACCTAATTCAGCCGAAAGCTTCGATCCCATCTCCTCTTTCTCCTTCGCGTTTTATCCCCGACGCGCGACGGGCACCCGATGACAGCCTAACTTTTTCTCCCCAACGCACGACGACCACTCGACGGCAACCTTCTCGTTCAAGGTTTTCTCCCTGAAGCGTGACAGAAGCCTTCTCCTTCGGCGTTGTTCCACCGAAAGAAAACTCAGGTTTTTTCCTTTGCGTTCCCTTCCAATGACAGTAGTCGATGGTAGCTTCTCCTTCCCATCCCCCCTTGACGGCAGCTTCTCCTTCCCTTTTCCCCCTGACGGAAGGATTCTCCTTCGCATTTTGTACCGATGGTAGGTTTCTTCGCTCTCCACCCCCTTCTTTCCTTTACTTTCTATTGTGCCTTAGTGTTCTTCATCTTTGCAGTACTGTCAGAGGGAATTGACCTTCGATAAGTCACCCTCTTTGAGGTTTCCTGGCCATGGGAAGAAGGCAAGTGCTTTGTTAAAGTTTGAGCTAGAGATCGTTTGTCACGCCACGAGAGAGTCTCTGTCCGAAGAAATTTCGGCAGCATCTCCCCTGTACGGGTGACAATCTGAGGCAAAACTACATACAAAATATACATCAGCCACAAGCGGCTGGAATATACACACAACCACGCAGTTTATATCATCAGCCCACTCGGCTGGAACACAATAAACAACCACGCAGTTTTATATACATTTAACAACCTACTCAGCTGTACTAAAACAAAAAAACACAGCGGAAAAGGACAACACATACAACCCAAAACTAAAACTGCTAGCCGGCTAGGCTTACACAATAAACAAAGCAACATTTCCAGAAACAAAACCGGAACACAGAACCAAAAACTCACATATCATATACCATGATAAAACAGCAAAAAGACAGCGACATGTCTTCTGATGTGACGCGGGGACCAGCAAACAGGATGCTCCAAGCGACACCATAAATAACCTGGTACCTGAAAAAAATAGTGTCAACGGGGGTGAGTTCAATAACTCAGCGAATACCAATGGACATGAGTAGTAAGATATATCTAACAGCAACAAACATGGAATACAGCTTCCTAATCATATATAGGGAATATGCAAAACTGAAAGGTAACTAAGGAAGTTGTACTCACCAGGAACTCCTATCCAGACAAAAGGGTCGTCAAACCGAAAGTGTCAATAATCCTGTATGCAGGTCAAAGGTATGCATCCAACCAAAATGCAGCAAACACAATCACAAGAATATAAATGCATCAATGCATATGATGCTAATGATGCGTCCTGGTCACCC
The DNA here is from genome assembly GCF_018446385.1 of Zingiber officinale. NCBI lineage: Eukaryota > Viridiplantae > Streptophyta > Magnoliopsida > Zingiberales > Zingiberaceae > Zingiber > Zingiber officinale. The sequence continues at coordinate 62,492,746 of NC_055992.1, forward strand.
CTGACGCCAGTCAGTCATCTCACACACAAATGGTGAGATCGAGTGGGTAGGGCTGTGACAACCGTGCACTCTGTCGTCACTGCTCCTGATGAGTAACCGAGTGGACGGGATGCTGTCGGAGTACTCCTGTCCTTTTACCCCAAATCATAAATGGGGGAGCTCAATGCTCTCATCTCCCGGTACACGAGGACGGGGAGGTATCTCTGCCGGCTACCACGCTGAGTCTCCTGACCAACGGAGCCAAACAGAGTCCACCGTCTGCCGGCTACCACGCTGCTACACTAAATGCCAACGGAGCCAAACAGAGCGGAACTGTCTGCCGGCTACCACGCTGAGTCACCTGACCAACGGAGCCAAACAGCAGAGCCGCCACACACCTGCCTAATATACCACTAATCCATGAGTGGTGGTGTGTGCAGTACATGTAACTAACGATGTGCTCAAACATAGTGGAGCCGACAATCGCACAGCATGCAATCATGATGCACGACACTAAGCATAGCCATAACTACTCAACATAACAATATCCATATATATAATATGGGTACCACAGTATCAGTAAGTCAAACCCACGGATCCAGGGCATACTGGTCCTCTATGGTATAACAACCTAGATCCTGAACATGTCCCCCTCCATAACATATGTACCAACAATATGCACAGACCAAAGAAAAAGGGTTGAGGTACACAAATCAGATGCGACATACAAATATAGGTACACAAGCCAGGTATGGTATAAAAACCTAGGTATCAGATAATCTAGATACACATGCCAGAAATAAAATCCAGAATCTAGTCCTAACCTCAGTAGAGCATGGTATGTCACTTACTCTAGGAACTAAGGTACTCATGGCAATAATCACGAGGTATAAACATGGATACCTAGCAAGCAACAAAACAGAATATGCTATGGATATCAAACTGACATACCAAAGACAATCATGATTATTGCTTGTAGCTATAAAATACTATGCATATCCAAATGACAATATCATAGAAGATAAGTCAAGAGGTACCCGCCTCAAATAAGAAGGTCCAATCTTTCCAAATCCAAAGTCGAGATGCGCGTCTCGCGTCAAGGTCCTATGTCACCAATATACATACATTTTATTTAGCTAACTCAAATGTATAGCTAAATAAAATCCTCAATGCTAAATTAGGGTAAAACCCTGATCAACCTAACCATCTAGCAATCCAATTTATCTCCAATTCGATACAATTACATATCCTCCAAATACTCATAGAAATACAACCAAAACTCCACACATAGCTTACCTTAATCAACGGCTGTGATTGTTGATCCATAGCAGGGAGTGTTGATACTGACAACAAGATGGCTACAGATGGAATAGCTACCGGAACCAAGACCCTCCACCTAGCCCAACCTCCTTGCTGGATACTTCACTGTTCGGATCAGATGAAATCAAGATTGATACGCAATCAAGCAACAATCCTAATCAACAACCGAAGCTTACCTCAATTTGAATGTATCACTGTTGATCCAAAGTTGAAGATGTCCCTGTTGATACACAACTGAAAACCTTGCTGCTAGAAATCTGCTACCAGAAACCAGAAACGGTTGGCACGTACAAATCCTAAACACAACTAGTTAGGGATTCTAGCACTAATTTACCAAAACCCATATCTCTGGTTGAATTGTACAAAAAATCTGTACCTAATTTTCTCTTCTCCGGTGGTGGCAGCAAGCAAAACAGAGGCTGGTTGTGGCTCGACAGAACCCTGTGAGGAAGGGGTCGAGTGACACTCGGTGGCTGGCACAGAGGAGGCGGCTGGCGATCGGAAAACAAGAGGAAGAGGTGGCGACACCAGCGCTAGGGCAGAAGCAGAGACATCGGGAAGAAGACCATGGAGGATGGCAAAGACACAGTGGAGGAGAGGGCAGCGCGATCCAAGCCAGGGCAAATGGTCGGCTGCCGGCGCTCGAAAGAGGAAAAGGGTCGGCGTTAGGGCTCCTATGGCCGACGGTGTCTCGGGAAGAAGGGGAAAGATGGCCGGCGTCGAAGAGGAGCGTCGGCGCGTTCCTGACCTTCCCCAATCTAGGGCTCGACCTCGGCGGTGCTGAGATGTCTGCGGCGATGAGGCAACGGCAGGGGGAAAGGCGATCGGCGTTGCTCTCTTCCACCGGCGCTGGCTGTGGCGACCGAGGCGACGCGAGAGGGCGACAGTGGCGCGTCTGCTTGAGAAGGGAAGAGAAACGGCAGGAGGGTGAGGGCTTGGCACGCAGGGAAAATCAGGAGGAGAAAGAAAAATAAAGAGAAAAAGAAAAAGGAAAAGTAATAAAACTTTTCCTCGCTTAAATGGGGTAGCCTAAACAGGCTTTCCCAGGGCCCAGTTTTATCCCCGTAACTCATCCATACGATCTCCGAAAAATTCCCGAAAAATTTCTAAAAATTCCGTGAAATTCTCTTATTATTGTTCGCCATTTTCGGTATTTTACATTCTCCCCCACTAATAAAAATTTGGTCCCCAAATTTCGTTATCTTCCATCAGCAAGTACTAACAACAGATATAAAGTATAAATGTTGAATGGTAATAAATCACATACCTCAAGGGAAAAAATGGGGGTATCGAGCTCGGATAGTATCCTCGAGCTCCCAAGTAGCCTCCTCATCTGAATGATGCTACCATTCGACTTTAACCAGCCGGATAGTCTTGTTCCGCAACTGACGCTCCTTCTGGTTCAAAATCCGTATCGGAATCTCCTCATAGGTGACGTCAGGTTGAGCTGGAACTGGGATATCTGTCAGCACATGCGTCGGATCAGGTACGTATCTTCTCAGCATAGATACGTGGAATACCTCGTGTACGCCTGCCAGGGACAGTGGTAGTGCCAGTCGGTAAGCTACCGCTCCGATCCTCTCCAAGATCTCGAAAGGTCCAATGTATCGCGGAGTTGGCTTACCTCTAAGGTCAAATCTCTTCACCCCTTTCGTGGGTGAGACTCATAGAAAACATGGTCGTCAATAGAGAACTCCAAAGGTCTAAGTCTCCGATCAGCATAACTCCTCTGGTGGTCCTGCGCCTCTGACATCCTCTGTCTGATAATACGGACCAACTCTGCCTCATGCTGAGCTCTATGAGGTCCCAACAACTGGGCCTCCCCAACCTCATTCCAGAGGGTGGGTATCCGACAAGATCTACATACAACGCTTCAAACGGTGCCATCTGGAAAGCCGAGTGAAAGCTGTTGTTGTAGGCGAACTCTACCAATGGCAAATGGTCACCCAACTGCCTCCAAAATCCAATACACATCACCTCAACATGTCCTCTAAAGTCTGAATGATCCGCTCTGACTGTCCATCTGTCTGCGGATGGAAACGGTACTAAATCAGAGCTGGGTGCCCAAGGCCTACCGCAAACTCTGCCAGAAACGAGACGTGAACCGAGGGTCTCTATCCGAGATAATACTCAAAGGAACACCATGTAATCCGAGAATCTCTCGGCTAAATAGATCTACCAATTGATCCAGGAAATCTGTCCTCCGAATCGCTAAAAAGTGCGCGGATTTGGTTAATTGATCAACGATTACCCAAATCGCGTCATGGCCTCGTCATGTCCTCGGCAAACTCACCACAAAGTCCATAGTAATGTGTTCTCATTTCCACTCAGGAATAGAAATCTGCTGAAGTAAGTCGGCAGATCTCTGATGCTCGGCCTTCACTTGCTGACAGACAAGACATCTAGCTACAAAATCCACGATGTCTTCTTTCATGTCGTTCCACCAATAGAAACACCTCAACTCTTAGTACACACGGGTACCGCCTGGGTGGACAACAAATCATGAGCGATGAGCCTCCGGAAGTAACTCCTATAAGACCGGATGAGACTGAAGTACGCATAATCTACCTCGGAAGGGTATAACACCCTCCTCGTCTCGTGTGAACTCGGTCTGCTACCCGGAAGCTATCTGGCTGCAAATAAACTGCAAATACTAATCAGCAGCCTAGGGCTCTCGGATCCTTGTCCTGATCGACGACTGAGCAACCATGGTAACCAGAGTACCCTGCTCTGTCTGTCCTATCCTCTCAAGGCCCAAATCGGAGAAACCATAAATCAAGTCCGTAACCACAACTCGGTGGCAAGCCAAAGTCCCTCTAGACTTCCGGCTAAGTGCATCAGCAACCGCATTAGCTTTTCCCCATGTGATAGCTAATGGTACAATCGTAATACTTCAAAAACTTCATCCATCTCCTCAGTCGGAGATTAAGTTCCTTTCTAAGTGAATAGATATTTGAGACTCTTATGGTCAGTGAGAATCTCAGATGTCACACTGTATAGATAATGTTGCCAAATCTTCAAGGCAAAAATAATGGTGGTCATCTACCAATCATGTACTGGGTAGTTATCCTCATGCTCCTTCAACTGCCGAGAAATAGGAGACTACCCTGTCGTGCTGAAACAAAACAGCGCTCGAACCCTGTAGAGATGCGTCGGTATAGAGCACGAATCTGTCCTCTTCAGAAGGTAAAACCAAATCGGAGCCGACACTAGTCTCCGCTTCAGCTCATGGATGCTGGTCTCGTAGTCCTCGAACCACGTGAACTTCACACTTTTCCTGGTCAGGCGTGTCATTTGTTAGTTAGAGCCCTAGAGCCAATCATTTGATGATTGTATGGACTCATGTATATCGTATTCTTGTATATTAATAAAGGCATTTGTTTGGTTATTATACTTATTTATATTAGTTCCAAATAGACTAAGTATAATAGCGTCCTTGAGTAGAAGGTTCATACCTATATCAATCGATTAGTTGAATCGATAGTGAGATGATATAGGGAACACTACTCTAAATCATTCCTAGTCGAGTATTAGCATTCAGGGACAATGTTAATGCAATAAGACTAGCATGTAGGTCAGCTCGATGACTTGATCTCATAAGTCATGGATATAGAGATATCAAGCTGACACATGGGTATGCATTAGAGAATGTATACTGAATGACCCGCCATGAGAAAGTATCATGGATCGTTATATGAGTGTCATATACTTTCTCATGTGGCTATTAGTATGACTATTAGTCCTTAGACCTGAAGTCACCATGGATCCCTACATAAGGAGTTATGTACTTTAGTTTCATCAAACGTCACCCGTAACTGGGTGGACTATAAAGGCGATTACTAGCTATGTAACAAATTATGCGGAGGGATGTGAGTGATGTAGATGGAATCTATCCCTCCCATATGACGGGAGCGACATCGGTATTCTTGATAGAGTAGACCACTAAGTGCATGGCCATGCCCAAATGAGTCAACATTAGATGTTGAGCTCATTTGATCGAGTGAGTCTACTTGGAGTTCAAGATTTAGATTGATTAGAGGATGACACGGTCTATGCCTCACATTGATCAATCTAGATGTCTAGGAGAGAAGGACAATGTCACATATTGTGAGGAGTCACAATTAGTAGTCACAAGGTGATGTCGGATCTCGACATTCTTGTAACTTGGGTAGTAATGATGTGTTGCTAGATACCGCTCATTACTTATGCTCCTAAATGGGTTTAGGGCATTGCCAACGTTACAAGAACCTATAGGGTCACACACTTAGGACAATTAGATGGAGATTAGGTTCATATGATGAACCAAGAGGATTAGATTCATTTGATTAATCGAATTGGATTAAGAGTAATCCTAATTGGGCTAACTTGAGTTCGACTCAAGTTGATTCATGTATTTAATGAGTCTAATTTAGATTATGACTTATTAAATCAATTTAATTTAATGAATTAGATTCATTATATTAAGTTGGCTCGAATCAAATGGTTGGATTAGATCTACCATGGTAGAGATTGAGTCAAGTTTGACTTGACCTTTTGCTACCTCATTGGTGAGTTGGCATTAGGTGGACCAATGATGATATTCCACATCATCATGGTGTGCCACCTCATGGAAGTTACAAAGCCATTTTCTTATTAACTTCACATTAATTGCATTTAATGGGGAGTTACACTTGATGAGAGGTGGCCGACCACTTTTGAATTGGAATTGATTTTCATTCATTTGATTCAAGTGTGGTGAATCTTCCTCCTTCTTCCTCTCAAGCTCTCCCTCTCCCTCTCCTCCTTGCTTGGCCGAATCTCACCAAGGTGCTAGCACACCTTTGTGTGAGGTTTTCTCCACCTACGTGTCCGTGTGGATACTTCTAGAGGACCGGCGCTTGACGGTCTAGAGATCCGGCAACTCCTTGGACGAGCGGGATAAGCGAAAGGCACGCTTCGAAGGTATAACCCTTATCTAGTGTAGATCTAAAGGTTTTACAAACTCGTACAAGAAAAGGTTTTTCGAAAAGTTTTGTTTACGAATCTTTGCACGGATCTACGGCTTTGGGTGACTCGGGGTTTCCGCGACGCGAAAAAGTAGTTTTCGCGGCCCGAAGAACCCAACTGTCATTGGCATAACAACGCGTGGAAAATCCCCAATGAATCATCTGTAATATCGAGCCAGCCCAAGGAAGTTGCGAGTCTCCTGTATAGACTACGACTACTCCCAATGACAACAAACTTAATCTCCTGTGCAACCACGGTATACCCTACTGGTGACCGTGTGTCCCAAAACATCTCACAAAAGACAATCAAAATACACACTAATGATCTTCACATATAGATGTTTTCGTCAAAACATCTCTAGAACTATGCGAAGATGGTGTATGTGACTCACCTCAGATCCGAAATAGATCACAACATCGTCAACAAGACAATGGAAACCAATCCAAACATCCTAGGGATACCCAAATCATCGAATCCATGCTAACATCTAGGGCACCGCAAGCCATAATGGTAAAACCAAGACACATAATGTCCGTATCACAGACATTCCTAACCATAAGTTCCTCAACAATAAATAGATCTGATCACCAACGATATAAATCACCAACGATATAAATCACCAAAGAATAGATCCTCCAGTGTGAGAGCAACGCTCCACCACACGAAATACCACATATGTGGGAGCAACGCTCTACCACAAGAAATCCTCCTTATGTGGGAGTAACACTCCACTACAAATAATCCGAAATATGTATCTGCAATAAATATGGGAGAATACTCCGCTACAAACGATCCGCAATATGTGGGAGCAACGCTCCACCACAACAATCCATAACATAAGTGGGAGCAACGCTCCACCACAAACAATACATAAGTGCCCAAAGCACCTAACTATCCAGCTAGAGACTGCACGAGATCTCTCTACCACAGATCACTGTGGGTAGCCTAGGGTATAATCACCTAGTAAGCAATCAAATTCATAGTCAACTCTATCATCATCCTAGTGGGTCGGTCACCCACTAATAGGAGAATTAGTTGACAGGGTAATACAACAAATATCATAATGTAGACATTTAACATTCTACACTTAACATAGGTAGAATTATCATAATGCTACCAACCATACATCTAGCACACGTGCACACACAACATATGTATGATCGACAAAATCCTCTAATTATTATACACCAAACACACACACAACTCAGGTATATTCAGTATGATACCTCCAGCAATACCTACCGAACACATGTGCAAAAATCAACGTAGGTATAATCAACAATACACCTCCAATAATACTCACAACACATACCAAATGAGTATAATCACTTAATACTTCCAATTAAGCCTAATAAACATAAGTGTACTCACAAATCACACATACTCAACAAGATACCTCAGATACCACACCAAACACATATATACCTATCACAACACCGATGTAGACGACAAGATACTTCCAATATATCAATCAGACACGTACAACTAACTAAATAGCTATAATCCACAAGGAACCTACAATAACCATATCTAAATGTGAATACCCACACTATCTACAAATGAACTATCCATCATAGAACTCCTTCAACTCATAACAATCATATGTACACTTCATAGTTATGCATAATCAGCATATTTAATCCAATCAACCTGATATTCCTTATTCTACCTTCTAGGTTATCAAACTAAGTACATACAGTCAAAAATTAAAGTACCCCCGGAATAGGATAAATCAATCCTCTAAAGACTGACCAAACCAACAACGATATACGGCTAATTCAGTCTTTTCCCACGTCAGTAAAAGTCATGTACTCCAATGTGCTCATAATATCCAACTAAGCACAAATATCCCAAAAATCAACATTGCTATAAAACTATAGAGTATGATAGTCCTCTACTAATCGGACCAATAAAACTAAATCGGTCATTACTAACTAATAAAGAATACACTAATTCTCCACAAACAGCTAAGGTATATTGATCCACAACTACCCAGTCAATAAGTGCAAAACAGACTTCTACTTACCGATCTAACATGAGTAAAATAATCATCTACCGACGAAAACTAACTAAAGTATATCGGTATTCTACTGACTAGTAACATGAATATGAAGGTACTATCTACTACACACTAATAATAACAGAGGCTGGTATGTGCCTCCATCTCCTAACCAATTAGTAGTAACAGAAGCTAATACTACTAATGGTATGATATGAAAAATCAACAGAGACTATATTCCTTAACCTCTATTAAGGTCGATCATCGTCAGTGGCTAACCCCTCACATGTAATATGGCTACAACATCAAACAGATACCAGATACAAAGTGTCATAACTATCACAGTCAACAATGCATACTCAAACTAAGTAGTAGGATAACAGTATACCAACATACCTCCTATAGCTTGGAGATGTCTTGCTGCTGCCAGGTTCCAAAACCAGAAAAGTCACATCGAGAAGACCAAAACACAAAATCCGAAACACCGGAAAAATAAGACACGTAAGTCGATCTCTGATACAAAATAAATTGATATCAGATAAATCTCGAAAATCCAGAACACATAGCAAGTATCGTATACCTGCTCTGATACCACTAAACTGTCACGCCCCGAGAGAGTCTCAGTCCGAAGAAATTTCGGCAGCATCTCCCCTGTACGGGTGACAATCTGAGGCAAAACTACATACAAAATATACATCAGCCACAAGCGGCTGGAATATACACACAACCACACAGTTTATATCATCAGCCCACTCGGCTGGAACACAATAAACAACCACGCAGTTTTATATACATTTAACAGCCTACTCAGCTGTACTAAAACAAAAAAACACAGCGGAAAAGGACAACACATACAACCCAAAACTAAAACTGCTAGCCGACTAGGATTACACAATAAACAAAACAACATTTCCAAAAACAAAACCGGAACACAGAACCAAAAACTCACATATCATATACCATGATAAAACAGCAAAAAGACAGCGACATGTCTTCTGATGTGACGCGGGGACCAGCAAACAGGATGCTCCAAGCGACACCATAAATAACCTGGTAACTGAAAAAAATAGTGTCAACGGGGGTGAGTTCAATAACTCAGCGAATACCAATGGACATGAGTAGTAAGATATATCTAACAGCAACAAACATGGAATACAGCTTCCTAATCATATATAGGGAATATGCAAAACTGAAAGGTAACTGAGGAAGCTGTACTCACCAGGAACTCCTATCCAGACAAGAGGGTCGTCAAACCGAAAGTGTCAATAATCTTGTATGCAGGTCAAAGGTATGCATCCAACCAAAATGCAGCAAACACAATCACAAGAATATAAATGCATCAATGCATATGATGCTAATGATGCGTCCTGGTCACCCCTGACGCCAGTCAGTCATCTCACACACAAATGGCGAGACCGAGTGGGTAGGGCTGTGACAACCGTGCACTCTGTCGTCACTGCTCCTGATGAGTAACCGAGTGGACGGGATGCTGTCGGAGTACTCCTGTCCTTTTACCCCAAATCATAAATGGGGGGGAGCTCAATGCTCTCATCTCCCGGTACACGAGGACGGGGAGGTATCTCTGCCGGCTACCACGCTGAGTCTCCTGACCAACGGAGCCAAACAGAGTCCACCGTCTGCCGGCTACCACGCTGCTACACTAAATGCCAACGAAGCCAAACAGAGCGGAACTGTCTGCCGGCTACCATGCTGAGTCACCTGACCAACGGAGCCAAACAGCAGAGCCGCCACACACCTGCCTAATATACCACTAATCCATGAGTGGTGGTGTGTGCAGTACATGTAACTGACGATGTGCTCAAACATAGTGGAGCCGACAATCGCACAGCATGCAATCATGATGCACGACACTAAGCATAGCCATAACTACTCAACATAACAATATCCATATATATAATATGGGTACCACAGTATCAGTAAGTCAAACCCACGGATCCAGGGCATACTGGTCCTCTATGGTATAACAACCTAGATCCTGAACATGTCCCCCTCCATAACATATGTACCAACAATATGCACAGACCAAAGAAAAAGGGTTGAGGTACACAAATCAGATGCGACATACAAATATAGGTACACAAGCCAGGTATGGTATAAAAACCTAGGTATCAGATAATCTAGATACACATGCCAGAAATAAAATCCAGAATCTAGTCCTAACCTCAGTAGAGCATGGTATGTCACTTACTCTAGGAACTAAGGTACTCATGGCAATAATCACGAGGTATAAACATGGATACCTAGCAAGCAACAAAACAGAATATGCTATGGATATCAAACTGACATACCAAAGACAATCATGATTATTGCTTGTAGCTATAAAATACTATGCATATCCAAATGACAATATCATAGAAGATAAGTCAAGAGGTACCCGCCTCAAATAAGAAGGTCCAATCTTTCCAAATCCAAAGTCGAGATGCGCGTCTCGCGTCAATAACGAAATTCATACACGAAATTCAATATTTAATTTCCTTATAGTAAGTCTAGGTTTAACCAAAAAGAACAATCGAATCACAAGATCGAAAAAAACTAAAGAACACAAACTCGAATCACAAATTTGAAAATCTAGAATCGCTAGCCTCTTGTGTTTGGAATTCATACAAAGAAAACTAGTATGATGCGGAAAACAATTACTATTTATACCTTTCTTTGTAAGCAACAACCTCTTGATCTTCTATCACCCAACCTCTTCTTATCTCGGACGTTGGGTGGGCAACGATCTACCAAGATGAGAATCCACCAAGCCTCATTCTTCCTTCTTCCAAGTTTCGGCCAAGCAACCTTCTCCAAGAGATAGCAAGTCTCGTCCACCAACCAAGCTCCAATGAAACCTAGGAAACAAAGCCTTCTTTCTCTCCTTCTTCACTAAGCAAATCTGGCCACCAAAACAAGCTCCAAGAGGATGATAGTTCCGACCATTAGAAGAAGAGAGGAAGAGATGATAGGGCCGGCCACCATCAAGGATGAAAGAGAGAGGAAAATGGAAGAGAGTTATTGTGAGGTGAGGCACCTCTTCCTTAGTCTTCCTTTGGTTAATAAGGAAATTTTAATTAAAAATTCCTTTTAACCCATGCTATGGCCGGCCACACCATCATGCTCCAAATAAAGAAAGTTTTAAACACAAAATTAAAACTTCCTTATTTGTTTCCGGAAATTTTTAAAATAAAATTTTCTGTAATAATTTTTCCCTTCATGGTTGGTTATAAAAGGAAACTTTATAAATTAAAATCTCTCTATTAAAACATGTAGATTATTTCCAAAAAGGAAAGTTTTCTTCAAAATTAAAATCTTTCTTTTAACTACAAATAAGATATCTAATATTTCTCTTAATCTTTTGTAGAAAGCTATAAAAGAAAATATTTAATTTTTAAACTCTTTTTTAAATCATGACTTCCACATAAGGAAAGATTTTAAAAAATAAAATCCTTTTATTTTCTTGTGGCTGACCCACCTAGCTTGCACTCTAAGCATTGGTCGACCACCACAATGGCTCAACCTTTTGGCTTTGGCCGGCCCAAGCTTGGACTCCAAGCTTGGCTTAGCTGGCCACCTAAGGTTGGGTAAGAAGGTGGGTATAACACTTTATAAATAAGAAGCTATGATAGGGACCGAGAGGAGGAATTGGTTTTGGTCTCCCGATGAAATTAAGCTTCCCGTGTTCGCCCAGAACACCCAACTTAATTTCATCAATAATAATTCATACCACTAAAGAATTATTATTGGACTACCGCACCAATCCCAAATTACATTTTGGGATCCTTCTTATTATGAGTGTATTAATCTCCTTGTGTTTAAGATGTCGAATGTCCATTAATTAATTGAGTTACTGACAACTCACTTTAATTAATTTCTTAGTCCAAGAGTAGTACCACTCAACCTTATTGTCGTGTCTGACTAAATCCACCTACAGTGTTTAATATGACAATCCTTATGAGCTCCTCTTGGGGACATTATCAACCTAGATTACTAGGATACAGTTTCCTTCTATAATCAACAACACACACTATAAGTAATATCATTTCCCAACTTATCGGGCCTATTGATTTATCGAGCTAAATCTCACCCTTTGATAAGTTAAAGAAATAAATACTAAATATATGTGCTTGTTATTATATTAGGAATAAGAGCACACACTTCCATAATAACTAAGGTCTTGTTCTTTTATTAAGTTAGTATAAAAAGAACTTACCTTAAATGATCCTGCTCAATACACTTAGAGTGTACTAGTGTAATTTTATAGTTAAAATAAACTAATACCAAATTACACTAAGACTATTCCAATGGTTTGTTCTATCCATCTTAGTCGTGAGCTACTGTTTATAATTTATAAAGAACTGATAACATGATCTTCTGTGTGTGACACCACGCACCATGTTATCTACAATATAAATTAATTGAACAACTACACTTAACATATAAATGTAGACATTTTGACCAATGTGATTCTTTATTTCAAAATAAATGTTTACAAAAGCTAGGCTTTTAGTATACACTCTAACAATCTCCCACTTATACTAAAAGACTAAGCTGTCATATCTGCTGCCATACATCTGATTCTCATCCCCTCCCATGCCGATCAAAAGCTTTCACTGGAAGGGCCTTAGTGAAAGGATCTGCCAGGTTATCTGCTGATGCAATCTTGGCGACGACAACTTCTCCTCGCTTTACGATGTCTCATATCAGGTGGTACTTGCGCTCTATATGTTTGCTCGCTTTATGGGCTCGTGGTTCCTTTGAGTTTGCAACTGCACCGCTATTATCACAATAAATTGTGATGATTTTGGGCAAACCAGGAATCACATCTAAGTCCATTAGGAAGTTCCTAAGCCATATATCTTCTTTGGTTGCCTTAGAGGCTGCCACATACTCCGCTTCCATAGTTGAGTCTGAAACGCATTTCTGCTTAACACTCCTCCATGCAATGGCTCCACCTCCTAAAGTAAACACATAGCCTGATATAGACTTACTATTGTCCCTATCGGATTGGAAGTCTGAATCTGTGTAACCCACAGGGAGTATATCATTTACTTGGTAAACTAGCATATAATCTCTAGTCCTTCTCAGGTACTTCAATATATGCTTTACAGCAGTCCAATGTCCTTATCCAGGGTTACTTTGATATCTGCTAACCATGCCCATGGCAACACAGATATCCAGTCTCATACACAACATTGCATACATTAGGCTTCCCACAGCCGAAGCATTAGGAACTACCTTCATGTCCTCTATCTCCTTTGATTTCTTCAGAGACATCTTTTTAGATAAAGCTACTCCATGTCGAAAAGGTAAGAAATCTTTCTTGGAGTTTTACATGCTAAAACGAGCAAGCATTGTATCTATATATGAAGCTTGAGATAGGCACAACATCCTTTTCTTGCGATCCCTTATGACTTTGATCCCAAGAATGTGTGCGCATTCTCCTAAGTCCTTCATATTGAATTGTTTGGACAACCATACCCTTACGTCCGATAACACTTTGACATTGTTGCAAATTAACAAAATGTCATCTACATATAGTACAAGAAATACCACCACATTTCCGTTACACTTCTTGTATACACAAGGCTCATCCGGACACTGAATAAATTCATATGACTGGATTACTTCATTAAACTAGATGTTCCAAGATCTTGAAGCTTGTTTCAGTCCACAAATGGACCGATTGAGCTTGCACACTAGATGCTCTTTGCCTTTTTCAATGAACCTCTGGTTGCTTCATATGGATGTTTTCTTCAAGACTTCCGTTAAGGAAAGCTGTCTTGACATCCATTTGCCAAACCTCATAATCCATATGAGCGGCAATGGATAAGAGTATCAAGATAGACTTAAGCATAGCTACTAGTGAAAAAGTCTCCTCATAATCGATTCCTTTTTCTGAGTATACCCTTTCGCAACAAGCCTTGCTTTGAAGGTTTCTACCTTCCAATCTGTCCCTCTTTTCCTTTTGTAGATCCACTTGCATCCAATGGATTTTACACAATTTGGTGGTTCTACAAGCTCCCAGACCTTATTAGAATACATAGATTCTATTTCAGAATTCATCTCTCTTTGCCAAGATGCTGCATCTTTATCTTGGAGTGC